>NC_134537.1:56143207-56445500 GCF_050624435.1 Tenrec ecaudatus | reverse complement strand
CTATCCGGAGTCTCCCTTCCCCCCTTCTCTGCCATTCCTCTCCCAGGGAGGAGGTCACATGTGGATCCTTCTAATCAGTTCCCCATTTCCAACCCACTCACCCTCCACTCTCCCAGCATCACCCCTCACACCCTTGGTCCTGAAGGTATCATCCACCCTGGATTCTCTGTGCCTCCAGCCCTCATATGTACCAGTGTACAACCTCTGCCCTATCCAGTCCTGCAAGGTAGAGTTCGGATCATGGTAGTTGGGGGGAGGAAGCCTCCACGATCTGGGGGAAAGCTGTGTTCTTCATCGGTACTACCTCGCACCCTAATTAACCCATCTCCTCTCCTAAACCCCTCTATGAGGGGATCTCCATTGGCCGACACTTGGGCCTTGGGTCTCCACTCTGCACTTCCCCCTTCATTCAGTATGGTATACACACACACACACACACACACACATATACATATAAACACATATATCTCTCTTTTTTGCATGATGCCTTATACCTGGTCCCTTTGGTACCTCGTGATCGCACTGGTCACTGTGCTTCTTCCATGTGGGCTTTTTTGCTTCTGAGCTAGATGGCTGCTTGTTCACCTTCAAGCCTTTAAGACTCCAGTCACTATCTCTTTTGATAGCCGGGCACCATCAGCTTTCTTCACCACATTTACTTGTTGACCCACTTTGGCTCCAGCAGTTGTGTCGGGAGAGTGAGCATCATAGAGTTACAATTTAATAAAAGAAAGTATTCATGCATTGAGGGAGTGTTTGAGTAGGCGCCCAAAGTCCTTCCGCCACCTTAATACTAAACCTATAAATATAGACACATAGATCTATTTCCCCATTATCCTGTATATATTTGCATGTACATATCTTTTTGTAGACCTCCATAAATGCCCTTTGACTCCTATCTCTTTCCTCCATCTCCCTTGACTTTCCTCCTGCCCTACTACCATACTTCATCACCACCTGGGCTACAGTATACCTCTTCTCTAAGCAACCTTACCCTTGATCATTTCCCTCCAAGGCTGCCACTCCCCCCTCTCTACCATCTTGGGTCCCATGTTGTTCCCTTGTCCCTGTGTTTGTTAACACCACTTCCTTACCCCCACACCCCAAGTCCCCCCGGAACTGTCGGTCCCGTTGTTTTTCTTCCAGATAGTTCATCCAGCCTGTCCTATTTAGACAGACCTGTGGAGACACTAACATGCATGAAAACAAGACAGAGGAAAACAAATCAACAGTATACAACCAGACAACAAAACAACAAAAACAAACCACTGACAAAGAACAAAACAAAACACTTCACAAGAGAAAAGCTTATAGTTAGTTCAGGGATCATTTGCTGACCCTTAGGAGCATTTTCCAGTCCAGTCTGTTGGGGCACCACGCCCTGGCCCCAAAGTCCACTTTCACCTTTCCATGGGGACCTTGCCACTCCATTCCCTTGCTGTTCCACTGCACTCCCCCAGTGATTTGCCTCGGTGTGGTGGGATCAGGTCAGGTGCAATTCCCACACTATGTCTCCGGTGCTGTCCCCTGTATCGCCCTTAGTCACTGATTGGCATCATTTCTCATAGTGGGGCCAGCCATGTTGTTCTCTTTGTGGACTGGCTGCTCTACTCAGGAACATCATCCTCACGGCCTGGTGGGCCAGGCTGTGTTCTACTCTCTCCTCCTGCCCCTTCATCTGCTCCCGTGTGCTCTGATCAGATATGTCCATCTCCCGGAGCTGCAGAGTCAATGTCATCCTTTGGAACAAATTCTTTTCGGGGGAAGGGCAGGAATCCACTTAATTTATGGTGCTGGGGCCAGCCTTCCAGACCTCTCCACTGGTTCCCTACTCCACGCCAGGATATTGCATTCACACCTTGCGGCACTGGGTTGAAGTCTGGTCCCACTTTCCCTGTGGAGATATAAACAATACCCTCCCCTTGGGTGGATTAGTGGCCCATGACCCCACTACCCTTTTCTTCCTTATATTCATCCTTTTGTTTTTCTTTCCCCTCCTCCTCCACCATTGTCTACCATGTGCATCCCTGGTTTTGGTCATTTAATGATATTAAGCTACCACTGATAACTGCTATGCAGTGTCCCGTAAGTTTTGATATGTTGTATTCTCCTTCTTGTTAGTTTCTAGAAACTTCATAGCATTCTCTATATTCTGGGCATGTACCCATTCATGTTTCAGGAGATCATTGTTCATCCTCCAATTGGTAGTCCTTGTTTTCTGTACATCCTGTACATCCTCTTATTAAACTCTAGCTTTATGGCATGATGATCTGAGAAAGATGTCTCGATAATATCTATGTGTTTCAATTGACTCAGGCTGGGCTGTGTCCCAGCATGTGATGTATTCTTGAAAAAGATCCATGGGGACATAATAAGAATGTGAATTCCTTTGCATTTGGATGGAAAGCTCTATAGATGTCTATCAGGCCCTGTTGCCTAAATACACTGTTTAGCTCTCTGGCCTCTTTGCTGAGCTTTTTCCCCAATGATCTGTCTTTCTATGATAGCGGAGTGTTAAAGTCACCTACTATGATTGTTGAGTTTGTGATTTCTTTCTTCATCTTTTTAATAGTTTGATGAAAATTGCCGCACCCTAATTTGGAGGGAAAATATTCAATATGTTAAGTGCTTCTTGGTTTACTGAACCTTTGAGCATTATTTAGTGGCCCTCTTTGTATCTTTTTATGGTTTGGTTCTTGATGTCCATTTTGTCGGACATTAAGATAGCCATTCTGCTTTTTTTGAGTTACAATTTGATTGGTAAACTTTCTGCCAAGCCTTTATTCTTCGCATATTCTTGTCTGTGCGCTTAAGATGTGTCTCTTGCAGGCAACAGATTGATGGATTATTTTTTCTGAGCCAGTCTTCAAGCCTTTTTCTTTTAATATAGGACTTGAGTCCTTTTGTAATCAGAGTTATTATCACTATCTATGTAATCATGTTTTGTGTTTTGGGTCTTTACCTATCTCACTTCATATCAGTGTGCTGTGTTTGAGTGGGGAGTTTCTGTCTTGTTTTCTTTTCCATCTGAGACCCTGTTGTCCTGGTAATTGTTTTTGACATGTTGACTTTTAAATGGAGATAGGTTATATGGTGGTCACCTGTTTATTCTTGGTGGAGTTGATCCTCTGGCCATAATGAGTCATCCAGGATCCTTCTGCAGGATCGGGTATCTTGCAGCATATTCTTTGAGTCTTTCCTTTTTCTGGAAGACTCTTATCTCACCATCTATCTTAATGTATAACTTGGCAGAGTACAGGATTCTGGGGGAGGTGGTATTTTGTTTCAGCTTTTGGAAGATGTTGCTCCTTCTCTCCTATTCATGTTATCTGCTGATAGGTATGAGCATATCCTTACCTGCACTCCTTTGTATGCAACTGTCTTCCTTTCTCTTGCTGCTCGTAAAATTTTTTCTTTTTCCTCAAAGTTGCATATTTTTACTATTATATGTCTTGGTTTGTTCTTCTTGGGATAAAGTCTAGCAGGCATCCTTTCTGCTTCCTGTATGAATGCCTGATTCTCCCTTGTTAGGGTGGGGAAGTTTTCTTCCAGAAATTCCTTTGCTATCTTGGCTGTCAACTTGTTTGTTGTTCTCTGGTAGACCAACTATTTGAATATTATTCCTCTTCATAGCATCTGTCATTGATCTCAGGCTATCTTCTGTTTCTTTAATTTTCTCATCTGACTGTCTTTCTCACTTGATTAGGTCTGTCTGAGTGTCCTCTTGATCACTGATATGGTTTTCTGCTTCCTCAAGCCTATTCGTAAATTCTGTGACCTTGTGTGTGGCTTCTGGTACCTCCTCTGTTAGCTCCTGCATTTCACTTTTGTGGGTGGATTTCATCCTCCTATTGTGAACTTCATCGCCTCTCTTGTGTACTTGATCTACTCTATCATTGCATCCCTTTTCTGGGTTGCTTCTCTCAGCTTCTGTATTACTGTGAGCAGACTTCTGAAGATTTCCTTCTGTGGCAGATCTGTAGCTGTTTCTTCTATGAGAGATGTTAGCTCTGCTACTATGTTTTGTCTCTGTTTTTTGTTGTTGTTGTTTGGAGTTATGTGGTCTGTTCATTTTTCCTTGAGCCTTTCTTAGGTCCTGTGTTTCTGGGACTCCGGGGTAACCTTATCTCTGTTACTGTTAAGGATTCTTTCAGGTGACTGCCTATGACCAACTGTAAGAATGAGTCAGATTTCTGTGTTGGCAGAGTTCCCTGAAGGCTTAGTGACCCACAGTGGTTAGATGTTTCAGCGGCTGGAGTGGGGGCTGGAAGCTCAATGAGTGTCCCCAGACTTCTTTGACCAGGTCTGTCAAGGTGCCCTTAGCAGCCCTTTTTTGATTTGGTAATAAAAAAGAAAAAAAATTTAAAGTTAAAAAAAATAATTTTAAAAATTGGGGAGGGAAAAGAAAAACATGGAGAGAGAGAAAAATAAGGAGTCGCTAAAAAAGAGGAGAGAATAGAAATGATAATTGAGAAAGTGGAAGGATAAAAAGGGATAGAAGGAAAACCTATAGAAAAGGGCAGAAGAGAAGTAATAGCAATAATTAAAAGGAGAAAGAAGAAGAGAGAAAAAAACACAGAAAGTCAAAGAAAAAAAGAGAAAAACCAGCATGAGAGAATATATATATATATATATATATTTACATCCCCCCCCCCCTTCTTTTCCCTCCAAGTTATAATGATGCCCAATAGAAGGTGGAGGTGGGCGAGGCTTCGCTGCTGTGGGAAATGGTGTTGATCTGGGCTCTGGAGCCAGGCTATGTGGAGAGGAAAGTGCTCTTCAGAGCAGAAAGCACTCCCAGGGCCCTCCAGGCCTGTAGAGTTGATCCTGTGGGGAGAGGCTTCACATGCCGGGGAAACCCCACAGGGGCGAGTCTCCTGCATCATCTGGAAAAAGCTGGAGCTGCAAGGGGTGCTGATGGAGGCACGGCCCGCAGCACCCGCCTCCTATGCCATCTGGAAAGCACTGGGGCAGACTTAGAACCTGGTGCTGGGGACCCTACAGGGCGCTGAAGTGTTGAGAGCCGGCTGGAACGCGCAGACAGCTCCAGCGGGGACCACAAAGCCACGTCCTAGGCTCACTAGCAGGCGGGTGTTTATCCCTTAACAGCAGGCTCATCAGCGACGTGGTCTGAGCTGGTTCAGTCAGCGGTGGTTCTGGGGGGAAACAGTGCACAATGGCGCCTGCTCTCCACCCTGGGAGGAATACACCAGGGAAGGCTCAGAGCTCAGAGCTGCCGGCTGCTGGAATCCCCGCAGCACACCAGGAAGGGTAAAGCCCCTCTTCAGGAGTGCAGAGCCCTGTTACTCGCTCTCCCAATAGGCAGGAGTACCCACTGTTACGCCCGGCACTGTCAGCGCTGGAAGGAGCGCCCGCGGCGGGCAGGTTTAGTGCTCCTGGCCCTAGGCACAGGGCTACGTGGTGGCGCAGGCCATCCTGAAGTTGCTCCAGCAGAAACACAGTATTGAGGGTAGAAGCACGATGGGCTCCGGCTGCAGGTCGTGCTTGCGGAAAGTGCACAGGGCAGGGTCCCGGGCCGGGAGTGGAGAGGGAGCTAACCTGACAGCGGCCGTGGCCTGGCAGCGGGGTGCCATGGTGAGGTCCCAGGCAGCAATGGGGGTGGATGGTCCCCCGTGGGGGCTGCCCAGGCAGCCCTCGATGGTCTGCAGCTCAGTTACCCGGGCCTTGGATGGATTGAGGGAGGGAGGCGGGCCCAAGGGCAGATTGTTCCCACGTGGGGAGAGGGAAACCACTGGGAAGGGAGTCTTCTCTCCTAGTGGGGTCCCGTGAGTGGGCAGCTGCTGTAGGGGTTACAGCGATTGTTGCGTGTGTCTCAGCCGAGCAACCAAGCGACTCGGTGTGGGGTCTCGGTCTGGAGATGGACTGCGAATATAGCTAGTTGCTGCCGCGGAGGGAGGTGCCAGCCTACTGACCCGAAATGTCCCATGAATCGCCTACTGGATCACCGAGACACTGGCTCTGGACAAATGCGTGGGGTCGGGGTAGTGTGGTATCCCAGTTGGGGGTCTTTCACTCACCAGACTCCTACCATTTAGCAACCAGGACACCAATCCTGCCTTGTTCAAAAGAGCTCTCAGAGTATACGGGTCCCTGGTCTGCAATCTTCCCAGAAGTCTAGGGATGTTTTCTTGATGTGCACTTTACCCGTTATATAAAACTCTCTCTTATACATGAGTTTCTGTGGATTTGCTTCTCTGAAGTACCCAGACTAACACAATTGGGTTGCAATCCCCATGGTCTACAGTTCTGAGGGAGAAAGCCTGGGCTTTCTATTTTCATAGTTACAATCTAGGAAACCCACAGTGGATGACTATGAGTCAGCATTGTCTCAATGGCAGTGAGTATCTTCTTATAGGTGTCGCCATAGCTATTGGTCAGAATGGATCACTGATTAAATCAGGAGCAGACTCTCTTAAAATGTATTCCAGTCATTTCTTGAGGACTGGGTTGTTAAATAGATGCAATCTAGTACACAATTTTTGAAAAACCAACAAACACTACATGAGACACCCAGGACCAAATGAAGGTATTTGATTTATCTGTTAGTTCTCCAGGGAGCCCTGGTGATGTAGCATGTTACTCATTGGGCTGCTAGATGTAAGATCAGCAGTTCGACATGGCCAGCCAATCTGTGGGAGAAAAAAGAAGCTTTCTACTCCTGGAAAGCTTTACAGTCTTCAGACCTTCATGGGCAGTTATACTCTCCCCAATAGGGTTGCTATGATTTGGAATCAACTTGATGGTAGTGAGTTGTTGCATTGTGAATTTTCTATATCTATTCTTGTGATTGAAATATCACAGTGCATGTGAGTAAAATAGTCATGTGTTCGGTAGTAAAAATGTCCCACTAGAATAATAGTATTGAAGTAGGAATAAACACTTGGTGATCCATTACAAAAAGAATGCTGTTAAAGAAGTGCTATCCTACCCGGACAATTTTGAGAGCCATTGTTCTAGAATCTATACTGAATAATCTCCATCTTCTTTCACAGGAAAGGTATGATGGGGTTGTGATGAGTTTACGTAATGATCCATGGACATAGAATTTTAATGTGAAATGTGAATAGTTAAAAAGCAATTACTTGTAATTGGATAAACCAAACCATTAACTTACACACTAATACATTATGCAACTTTAGTATTCTTGGACTCTTTTGCAAGAACAAAATTATTTTCTTGAGTAAGATGATTAAAAACCTAAAACATTATGGCTTGTAGCTGAGATTGTTAAAAGGATATATTATCCATTATTTTATGGGAAATGCTTCATACAGGCAATAAGAGTCATTCTCAGAAAGAAAAATAAAACCATTTCCTATAAACATTTCCCTGTTACCTCTACTTAATTTTTGACATGTATACATATTAGTGAATTTAGACTTTATGACAATCTGTTTTTACAGAGTGAGACTAATTTCTTCACACAGTTTTTACATTTTTAGGTGTGAGTGCTGTCATGTGTGTCTGTGTTGTGATAAGGTGGCTACAGACTATTGATTTTTTAAAGTCAGACCATATGTACCTGGAGTTAAATTGTTGGGTTTTCCAATTTAGAAGTTAAAAATGTTAATCCTCAGGAACTTTCTAGGCTCTTACCTTGCTTATCACCCCAAGAATGAGCACAAAATTGAGTTGTGTAGACAAAGAAAAATGAGAATAATTGGAGCTGTTCCATATACAGACATTTCTTATTTTCCTTTTCAATCTAAGAAAATATTGTAATTAATGAAATTTTTAGGCAAACTGTTCTAAAAACAGTGATTCAAACACACACTTTAAAAGTAGAAGCTTATCACCTGGGAACAAATTTAGAAGAATCCTCCCCCATCCTCCCACCCACTTCCCTTACCCCTGCCATCTGCCCCTAGCAACGTCAAGTACTACTTATGAAGGGCACACTCATTCCTGATCACAATTTCTGTATTTTAATACACAGCACGGTTTCCTCAGCACCCATTAAATTAATTCAAAAATAATTCTGAGCAGAAGCATAGCATTACACGAACAGAAAACAATATCATCCATACAGAAATGCTTTGCCTTGTGATGTGTTTACAGTTCTATTTTTCATATGACACCATAACACACATTTGCAAAAGCAATGGCGTCTTTTTATTAGTTTGCAGGATGAGATCTCTTGATATCATATTAAAATGATCTTGTTCTTAATGAAACATGCTTTGAAAACTTGTTCCATTGGCTCTTTTCTCTCCCTTTTTAATGGTATGCTTTTGCTTTCAGTGGTCTTTTAATATGCAGGAGAGTCTTTGTTTGCTTTGGTGGGTGGTTTCCCCATGGACCTTCATTGTAGGCTTAAATGAATTCCAACCAAATGTAAACTTCGCGTTTTATTTTCTTTCCCATTCTGTGGTTGATCTTTATTAGTCCCTACGCTTGTGTCATACAATTTAAAGTCATTAATTAAAATAAAAACAGAAAACTTTTGGTTCAAAAGCAAAGATAACTTTTGTATAAAAATTTCAGAAAACTTCCTTGTTGCCTGATGCATGAAGCAGAGCAGGCTTGTGCTCCCCCAAACAAATCTCACATCTCCCGAATGAGATGTAAGAAAATGCGGCAGCAGTGTGACTCCTGAGATGTTCTAACAGATTTTTTTATAAGACCTCTGACTGGCTTTGCTTAGATTTGCTTGTTTTACTCACTCAGATTATATTATCAGGATAGCCACCCACACGCAGAACCACACCACTATAGAATTTAAATTGTAATGAACATATTTACACATAGAAATCATTTTGTTTTCATCACTTTACAAACACATTTGTATCCATTACTATTTCACTCTCACAATTTCAACAAACAAAATAAAACCCTCCTCCAGTGTCCCTCCAGGTCTCTTTGGTTGGTAGTTATAACTTTGTGCATGCATGCCAAAATGGTCAGACTCTCCATGATGTTCAACTTTATCGCACCAGGAGACCTCAGAGTGTGCCTCTATTGAGTAACAGAACCAGGAGGATTTTGTAAAAACCTTAGCATTTTTTTATATTCTCAGCCAGATAGGTACAGTTCCTGAGCACACAGCTGTGGTCAACTTTTAATTCTGTATACAAAATTAATATGGGCATTGCTTAAAATGACTGTGCTACTGGTTTCTAATTTGCCCTTAATTAACTAGTTTAAGATGTTTACCATTCTCCTATGAACAGTATCATTGCTATTGTTTGTAGTAATATGGATTCAAACTCATAGAGACTGTGATAGAATAGGATTTCCCATAGAACTTCATAGCCTATCATGTTTACAGGTTCTTCTGCCTCAGAGAGGCTTTGAGTTAGCAGTCCATTGTTTATCCATGGAGCCATCGAGGCTCCTGCTGTGACCAACCACCACCTTTAATTTTTGTTTGTTTCGTATCTGCACCCACCTCTCTTAGCCAAGCCTTGCTCATTCTGCAGAGCTGCCTAAACCTGTACTTCTTCCTCAAGATTTCTTCAGAAGACCCTTTTCCTCCTCTGAACTTCCATCACAAAAAATTCTGTCCTGGAATTTGTTGCTGCTATAAAAAGCTTATAATGTACATTATAAGTCTTCACTATCTTAGCTTTTTTATGTCACCCCCTTACGGTATAGTGATGCACAATTGATGGCCCTAGATTCAGTAGCACAATAACAAAAAGAGCACTGTGTTCTAATTTCACTCCTGAATGCCTAAATCAAATACATTAGTTGTAGCACAATTAATCAAAAGCAAGATGAATGATATAATGGCCAAATCATAGAACATTTTAATTATAAGGAATGAGATATTAGACATTTTATAGGCTAAAACACACTACAATTGAGTCAATTTAACTCATAGTGACCCTGTACAACAGAGTACAGTTGCCACTTTGAATTTCTCAGGGAACAGAAAGCCTCATCTTTCTTCCTTGGAGCAGCTGGTGGGTTTGAACTACTGACTTGTACTTAGCCGCTCAACTCATAACTCTACAACACCAAAGATGTGCACGACTGCTAGCAGTGGAGCCCTTTCTTTTTCATATGAAACTTTACAAGGAGCTACAACATGTGTGCATCACTGTCCAGCGGAGTCTAACACCCAGTGACTATATAGGGCAGAGTGGATTTGCTCCATAGGGTTTTCAAGTATGTAAGTCTTTAAGGAAACCTACTGCCACAGTTATCTTCCACTATTCTGGCTGCAGGACATGCCTGGTCTCTTTCTTACTCTCGTCCTAGGAGAATCTTTAGAATATGGAACATAGTTTGAAATTACACTAACACAAAATAATCTCTATGTTTGAGCAAACTGACGTTCAGAGAGGTTAAATGACTGGTGCACACTCACATAACTAGTTAGTGACCTAACTAGAATCACAGTTCAAACTTCTTGAATCTCCAATGAGAAACATTCAAATGGATTATACTTGCAGAGGCTGTGATTAAACATTGCAAATGTCCAATTGACATGTATTTCTTGTATTAATTATAATGAAAATATTGTCCTTTTCTTATTAATTTTAATGCATTATTATTGGTGAAAGTAGAATTTTAAAAAATCATTTTATTAGGGGCTCATACAACTCTTTTTACAATCTGTACATACATCACTTGCGTCCAGCACATTTGTACATATGTTGCCATCATCATTCTCAAAACGCCCACTCTCCACCTGAGCCCCTGGCATCAGCTCCTCATTTTCCCCTCCCTCCCTGTTACCCCTCCCCCCGAATCCTTGATAATTTAAAAATAATAATTATTTTATCGTATCTTACACCATCTGATGTTTTCCTCACTCAGTTCGCTGTTCGTCCTCCAGGGAGGAGGTTACATGTAGACCTTGTCATCGGTTTCTCCTTTCTCTTTCACTCTCCCTCTGTCATCCCGATATCAACACTCTCACCATTGTTCCTGAGAGGCTCATCTGTCCTGGATTTCCCGTATTTCCAGTTCCTATCCTTGCCAGTGTACATTTCCCGGTCCAGCGGGTTATGTAAGGTAGAATTGGGATCATGATAGTGGGGGGTGGGGGAGGAAGCATTCAAGAACTAGAGGAAAATTGTATGTTTCATTGATGCTACATTACACTCTGACTGGTTAGTCACCTCCCCACAGCCCTTCTGCAAGGGGATGTCCAATGTCCCCCAGATGGGCCCTGAGTCCCCACTCTCCACCCCCCCTCATTCACAATGCTATGATTTTTTTTTGTCTTTGATGCCTGATACCTGAACCCTTCGATGCCTTGTCATCTCACAGGCTGGCGTGCCTTTTCCATGTGGGCTTTGTTGTTTATCTTCCAGCCTATGGGACCCCAGAATCTCTATATTTTGACAACTGGGCACCATCAGCTTTCTTCACCACACTTGCCCTTGTACTCGCTTTGTCTTCAGTGTTTGTGTTGGGGTAGACTGGTGCACTTCTTCCTTGTAGGTTTTGTTGTTTCTTAGCTAGATAGCCACCTGATTGTCTTCAAGCCTTTAAGACTCCTGATGCTATTTCATTTGATAGCCAGGCACCATCAGCTTTGTGTGTAACTTTTGTTTATGCACCCACTTTGTCCTCAGTGATCTAGTCTGGACAGGCCAGTGTGCTTCTTTCGTTGGGTTTTGTTGTCTCTCAGCTAGATGGCTGCTTGTTTATCTTCAGGTCTTTAAGACTTCGGGTGCTATATCTTTTGGTAGCTGGGCACTATCAGCTTTCTTCACCACATTTCCTTGTGCACCCATTGTCTTCAGTGACTTCAGATGCTATATCTTTTGGTAGCCGGGCACCATCAGCTTTCTTCACCACATTTTCCAAGCAGGTGAGCATCTCAGACTGCTGAATTGTTAGAACAAAGTGTTCTTGAGTCGAGGGAGTACTTGAGCAGGGGCCCACTGTTCATCTGTTTCCTTAATACTAAACCTATAAATATATGTACATAGATCTATTCCCCCTTGTCCTTTATAAATATAGTTACATGTTTATATGTCTGTATTTAAATCTCTATGACTACCCTTTGCCTCCTAGTTATTTCCTTTGTTTCTTTGTAGAAAGTAGAATTTTAAAACTCCAACACATCTATAAGATTTTGGACCCATCCTCCCTTCTTCATGTCTTGCTTTAGTTCTGTGTTCAGTAAATGTGCGTTTGGGTTCTTTACCAGATGTTTCATTGCTTTCTGTGGAAACTTCTTGGTGGTCTTCATGAATAGTCCCAAGTAGAATACTCTGTTTTCATCTAGTCACTCTGTTAATTTCCCACAGAGAACAATCAAGGTCTGCTGGCTAAAATGTCACCTGAAGTTGGGAACAGCTGCATTGTCAGGTGTGAACATCATGCCATATTTTCTCTGAAATAAAGTGTCTGGCCCAGCTTGTTTGGTGCTGGTATAAATGCAGATTCTGCCCCCCACCAACATGACTTGCACAAACTATCATTGCTTTATGTACTCACTTTATTATACATCACCCTGAGGCCTGTGTATCTGTGTGCATTCCAGGGCATCTCCATGCATCAACAGCATGACTGTTATAAACTCCTGGAGGGTTAAGCTGTTTGGAGATGAACTGACTTTGTATAATATCCAATGAAGACATGGCTATGGGTATTTTAGAAATGTTTTCTGGTGACAATGATGCCTGCCACCTGGCACAGATAAAATAATACTTACTTCTTTTCATCTACAACATGAATTTAACCAGACCCTGAGATGGGCAGGTGAGTTCATCTTTGGAGTGAAATAAAAGAGTTAATAGGAAAAATATCAAGCTGATATGAAAATAATTCTTGAGTTCTAGTAGAACTCTCTTTTACCTCTGAGTCTTTACATCTAACATTGTTAAACATTGCACGGGGCATATTCCATTAATTAAAATTTGCATTTCAAATTCAACTTGGCACTTTTATATTTTTCATTGATAATCTGTCAATGATACTTTAAATATCCCTTAAAGCTGCCTCACGATTCTACCAATGTTTTCATTAGTCTAAGCAATTTTATCATTATTTTAACTCATCTCACATAATTCAAAATCATCCTAATCTATATTCTATCCTGTATCCTAACCAAAATATTGAAAGTTGGATTTTCTAGAGAAGAATGCAGTATTAGGATCATAGATGGAGTCATTAACCACTTTGACATGCAGATGGCCCAAACATACTTGCTGAAAATAGGCACTTACCATCAAAACCAAGGATGACACATTCGTATAAAAATGTTCAGAATTGGGGAAATAAGTAATATCACAATAAATGAAAAATGATTCAAATGGCCAAGATTTTCATTTTACTTGGATCTGTAATCTGTAATCATTAGAAGGTATCATGCAGTATGCAAATATACTATTTAAAATATTTTTAAAGAATTAAAAAGCAAGGATGTTATTTTGAAGATCAAGGTGCACCAGACCCAGATCATGGTGTTATCAGTTGCCTCATATGCATGTAAAATCTTGATCATGAGTAAGAAAGATTGAAGACGAATTGATGCCTTTGAATTATTGTGTAGTTAAGAATATTGAATACTCTATGACTTTGAGAAAAACAAACAAATGTATGTTGCTTTAAAAGTACAGTCAGAACACTTCTTTGCACCAGGATAAAAAGACTTTGCCATGCATACTTTGGCCATGTTGTTGGGAGGGACTTTTATATGGAGAAAGGTATCGTGCTTCGTAAAGGAAAAACCAATGAAAAGGAGAAAGACGCTCAACAAGGTGAATTAACCCAGTGGCTGCAACAATGGGCTCCTAGCAGTATTTCATGATGTTGTACATAGGTACACTGTGAATTAAAGCCGACTCTATAGCAGCTGAACACAATATGTTTCACTTTGCCATATAAAAGCGTTTTGTTAAGGTGGGAAAATAGTCTCATTTTCTGTTTTAAAAATTCTTCAGTTGTTTCCCAAATTGAAGTCCTTTACCATAATACATTGACAGGGAGAAGTCAAAAGTTCAAGCTGAATTCAGAAGGACAGAATTGCTGACATCATATTGATGTGGGCTCAAAGCAGAGAAAGCAAGAAAAATGTTTACTTGTGTTTTATTGACTGTGCAAAGTTATTTAGCCATGTGGATCATAACAAACTACAGCTAGCATCAGTAAGAATGATAATTTCAGAACACTTCTTTGTTCTCATGTAGAACCTGTACATGTACCAAGAAGTTGACTTTTGACCTCAACAGGTGGCATCAGCATGGTTTAAAATCAGGAAAGGTGTGCATCACATTTGTATCCTTTCTCCATATTTACTCAATCTGCATGCTGAACAAATAATTCAAGAAGCTCGACCACATGAATAAGAATGTAGCTTCAGAATTGAAGAAAGGCTTATTAACAACCTGAAATATGCCAATTTTACTGCCTTGTCTGTTGAAAGCTAGGCGAACTTGAAATACTTGCTGATAAAGATCAACGACTGCAGCTTTCAGTTTGGGTTGCAACTAGTGTGAAGGAAACCAAAATCCTCATCATTGGGCCAATAAGATAACATCATGATAAATGGAGAAAAGATCCAAACTACCAAGGAATTCGTTTTGCTAGTATCCATCATCTATCCTCATGCAAGCTGTTGTTTTGTTGTTAGGTGTCATGAGTCCATTTTGACTCATAATTACTCTGTGTACAACAGAGAGAAACAAAGCTGTGTCCTGCACCACCCTCACAACTGTTTTTATGTTCAATCCCATTCTTGCAGGCACTGTATCAATCCATCTTGTTGAAGGCCTACCACTTTTTTGCTGGCCCTTGGCTTTACTAAGCATGATGTCCTTCTCAAAGGACTTGTCTCTCTTCATAACATGCCCAAAATATGTGAGATGAAATTTCTCCACACTTACCTCTAAGGGTTAGTCTGCTTGCACCTCTTCCAAGACAGATCTGTTTGTTCTTTAAGAATTCCATGGAACTTCCAATATTCTTCACTGACACCATAGTTCAAAGACATTTATTTTTCTCTAGTTTTCCTTATTCAATGTCCAACATTCACCTGCATATGAGGCAACTGAAGATACTGTGGCTTGTGTCAGGAGGACATTAGTCCTCAAAGTAACAGTCTATCCTTTCAATACTCTAAAGAGTTCTTATCTAGCAGATTTACCAGATGTATAATGCTGTTTGATCTCTTCAGATTGCTTCCATGAGCATTGATTGTGGATCCAAGCAAGATGAAATCCTTGTCAACCTCACGTTTGTCTTAGTTTATCATCATGTTACCTACTCATCCAGTTGTGAAGACTTTCATTTTCTTTATCTTAAGTTGTAATCCATACTGAAGACTGCAATCTGAGATCTTTATCAGCCAGGGTTTCAAGTTCTCCTTAATTTCAGAAAGCAAGTTTAGGTTATCTGGGTGATATAGGTTGTTAATAGCCTTCCTCTAATCCTGATATCACCTTCTTGTTCAAATAAAATAGCTTCTTTGGTGATTTTCTCAGAATTCAGAATGAATAAGTATGGTGAAAGGATGCAATACTATCAGAACATACTCTCAAACTTGCTCTTAATCACAGAGTAGCTAAGGCAAATTGCAGAAAAGATGACATCATAGATCTGAATAGGAAAATTTCAGAGGACAGCTCAAGAAGCAAAGTAAAATACTATAATTAAATGTGCAAAGACCTAGATTTTAAAAAAACCACAAAAGAAAAAGATGCTCAGCATATCTTAAACTGATAGAACTAAAGAATGATAAGAGCAGTTACTACATAACAATAAAGGAAACAATAGCTCAGGAACCCATACTATAATAAACATTTATGAACCCAGTAAAAGAGTCTTGAAATACATTAATCAAATCTTCACAGAATTGAAAAGGGATATAGACACATCAACTGTAATCACAGGAGTTATTTAATACACTACTCTCATGGAAAAAACAGAACATCAAGAAAAAACTCAAGAAAGACACGCAAAAACCTCAAAAACAATAAAGATGATCTCATTGACATCTAGAGAATGCTTCATCCAACACAATAACAATATATGTTCTTCTCCAAAACACATGGAACATTCTCATGAATAGATCACATACTAGGCCACAAACCATATGCCAAGACATTTTACAAAATGGAGATCCTACAATAAATCTTCTCAGACCAAAAAGCCATAAAATTTGAAGTCAACAATCAAATGAGTAGAAACAAAGACAATGGTGGTTGAACAACATAATATTTAAAAATGACTGGGTAATAAAGCAAATGAATAAGGAAATTAAAATTCCCATGAAACATATCAAAACCTTTGGGACACAGTGAAAGCATTAATCAGAGGGCAATTTACAGCTAATAACACATATAAAAAAGTGGAGAAAGTGAAATCAAACCCCTAACACAACACCTCCAAGAATTGGAACAAGGACAACAACACAACCCTTCCAACAAAGGAAGGAAAGCAATCATAGGAATCAAAGCAGAAATGAATGGTAGACAAACAAACAAACAAACAATACAGTGCAAAATATCAACAAGAAGCTGGTTCTTTGAAAATATTAACAAAATAGACCACTGGCAAACTTAACAAAAGACACAAAAGGAAAAGAGCAAATACTCAGATTAAGCGATGAAAATGGTGACTTTACAACAGATCTGACTGAAATAAAATGCATAATAACACACTACTAAGAAAAATTGTACTCAAACAAATTTAACAATCTCAAGAAATGGACAGATAACTAGAAACACATCACCCACTCAAAGTAATGCATACAGATTTTAAAAAGTCAACAGACTTTTAATAAAAGAATAGAGCAGGTCATTAAGAAAGTACCAACCAACAATAGTCCAGGACCAGACAAATTCTGTGAATTCCCAGATTCAAAAGGGAATTCTACTAAACAGTTAAAGAATATCGGACACTAATATCACACAAAGTCTTCCAGAACATAGAAAAGACAATGAATTTCCATACTCATTCTACAAAGCCGGCATGATGCTGATTCACAAACCAGACCCCACAGATGGAAAATTATAGACCAATATCCTTCATAAACATATATGCTAAAATCCTCAACAAAATCCTGGCCAATAAAAATAAAATCCTGGCCAATAGAATACAGCAGCATAGCACAAAATAATTCACCATGACCATGTAGGATTCATTCAATGTATGCAGGGATGGTTTAATATTTGAAAAACAATCAATATAATCCACCACATAAATAAGGTAAAAAATAAAAACCACATGACCATATCAATAGATGAAGAAAAGATATTTGACAATATAAAAAACCATTTCTGTTCAAAACGTTCAACAAAATAGTAATAGAAGAAAAATTCCTCAACATAATGAAACCTTATATTAGAAACCAACAACCAACATCATGCTCACTGGGGAAAAGCTAGAAACATTACCACTGAAAACATACACCAGGCAAGGATATCCCCTATCACCACTCTTATTCAACAGCGTGCTTGAAATTCTAGCTAAAGCTATCAGACACTGAAAAGGAATCAAGGGAATAAAAATAAGTAAAGAATTGAACTTGCCCTATTTGCAAATGATATGATCCTATATATGGACAACCCAAAAGTCTTCATAAAATGCTGGAAACAATCAAGAAATTCAGCAACATAGCAAGATACTAAGTTAATAAGCAGAAATCAATTGAAATCCTATATGCCAGTGAAGAGAACTATGAAAAAATATATTAAGAAAGCAAAACCATGTAAAATAACTACACAAAAGATGAAATACTTAGGAACAAACTTATCTAAAGAAATGAATTGTACACAGAAAACTACAGAACATTACTAGAAGAAACTAAAAAGAACCTATGTAAATGGAAGAATATCTCATGCTCATGGATAGACAGACTTAATATCATTAAAATGACAATACTACCTGAAACAAACTATAGATACAATGCAATTCCAATCCATATCCAAAATAGCTTATTTAAAGAAATGGAAAAAATAACTACCAATTCTATATGGGCAGGCAAAAGACCCAGGATAAGAAAAGAGTTTCTTAAAAAGAAGAACCAAGCAGGTAGGCTAGCACTGCCTGACCTAAAAACCTACTACATAGTCACAGTAGTCAGTCTGCTACTGGTGCAGCGAGAGATACATGGACCAAGGAATCAGAACAGAAAACCCAGATATAAATGCAACAGCCTACATCCACCTAATGTTTGACAAAGGACCTTGAAATATTCAGAGACAAACAGGCTCTTCAACAAATGGTGATTGACAAACTGGATTGCCATATGTACAAGAATGAAAGAAAACCCATACCTTTCCTCGTGCACAAAAAAAAAAAAAAAAAACCCAAGATGGATTAAAGACCTAAATGCAAACCCTAAAGCTCTCAGGATCATCCAAGAGAAGGCTGGAACAAACTTAAAGGTCCTAGTGCAGGGCACACATTGGCTACAAAGTATAATGCAGACGGTATACTCAACAGAGGACAAGATAGATAATCGGATCATGCTGAAATTATATCACTTAGGCACATCAAAAGACTTCATCAGAGGAGTGAAACACAGATTGGGAAAAATTTTTACTGATGATACATTGGAACAAAGGTTAATTACCAAAAAGAAGTCTACAATAGCTCAATAAGAAAATAACACGAGACCCAATTAAGAAATGGGAAAAAGATAGAAGCTGGAAACACAGGTAATCCAGGGCAGATGGACCCCTCAGGACCAATAATGAGAGTAGTGATACCAGGAGGGTAAGGATAAGGTGGAGTGAGAAAGGGGGAACCAATCACAATGATCTACATATAACCCCCTCCCTGAAGGACGAACAACAGAAAAATGGGTGAAGGGAGACATCTGTCAGTGTAAGATGTGAAAAAATAGTGATTTATAAATTATCAGGGGTTTGTGAAGGAGGGAGGGAGTGACAGTGGAGGAAGGAGGGGAAAATGAGCTGATATCGACGGCTTAAGTAGAAAGAAAACGTTTTGAGAATGATTATGGCAACAAATGTACAAATGTGCTTGATACAATAAATGCATGTATGCATTGTGATAAGAACTGTAAAATGATTTTTTAAAAGGAGTAGGGGGAGAAATGGGAAAAAGAAATGAACAGACAATTCACCAAAAATGAAGTATAAGTGGCTAAAAATATGAAAAAATTCTCACGATCACTAGCCATGAGGGATATGCAAATTAAAACCACAATGAGATACTGCTTTACACCTATACTTCTAGCTCAAATAAAAAACCAAAGCAAAACAGAAATCAACAAATCCTGGAGAGGCTTTGGAAATTTGGAGCTTGTGTACACTGCTGGTAGACTTGTAAATACATACAACCCACTGTTGAAAACGATATTGCAATACTTAAAGCAACTGGAAATTGAAAGCCCATATAATCCAGCAACACTACTGTTGGACATATACCGTAAAGAAATAAGAGACACAATACAATTGGAGGAGTGCTCTCCTTTGTTCATAGCAGGACAGTTCACAATAGAAATAAACTGAAAGCAGTCCAAATGTCTAACAGTAGAACAATGGATAAAGAAAATATGGTACATATTCACAATAGAATATTATGCATCCTTAAGAAACAGTAATGAAAGCACGAAACACTGCATGACATGGAAAGACCAGGAAACCATTATGCTGAGTGAAGTACTTAATCACAAAGGACAAGTATGGTATGAGTACACTATTATAAGAAGAAACACCAGCTTAACAAATCTTAGGAACCAATTCCCTGACAATAGGAGAGAAAGCTACCTCCTGGCCATGAACCATACATACATCATCCCTCTCTTTTGCATACTTCACAAGAGCCCACATGAAGGAGATGACCCCACACTGTCTGGGTTCACTCCTTCAAAAAGGGGGGATTGGGAGATGACCATCCCTTAAGGCTATACACCATTGAAATGAGGCTGGGATAGATCAATGCTCCCACCTCCCCACTGCCCTTTTCCACAGGAATGGAAGGAGAAATTTTCTGGAAATTGAAGCCAAGATCAGGAAAGGGGACAATTTACATTTTGGAAGAAATACTGATACCTCTGCTGGGGAATACAGTGGGTGACTGGGGAGAATTAACCTTAGAGCAGGAAGGGATGCTAAATAAGGAGTATGTTGGAACCTAGGAAGACAATGAACCAGATTTTAGGTTCCTGCGAAGACACTATGAATTTATTTCTACCCAACCTTAAGTGAACCACACCATAGACCAAACACCAGGATGATCATGGAAGCTGACCTGACAGGGCAAAATGCCAGGGCTACACCAGAAGTATTTAGCATAGTGGTCCCACTGAATGAACTGAACCCTACCTCAAAGCTGCCTGCACCCTTGGACTAAGGGCTAGGGGACTTGGATGGGATAAGAAGCAGAATGTGTTCACCCCTGGATTGTGGAAGTGATGGTCACTGCAACTTGGAGGGAATCCCAGCTCAGTGGGTGTCTAACGGAAAGGAACCCAAGATCACCCTACATGTAACACCTTAATGCCTATCCTGCAGTGACATGACAGGTTGGGATCCGTTGATAAGGGATCTACACTTGGAAGAATTGGTCAATGAAGCCCCCCCACACACTGGCATCAATCCCATACTTAGGGTGAACAAAGCCCAAACGAATGAGAAATTGAATTGTGTGGGACAAGAACTTGTGTGTTGCAGCTTGCATTGACTTCTCATACTGACAGTGTCTGGAGTGCGGGGTTATTGGGAAATTTGATGATGATAACAGTGCAATCGCCTTATACCTCAGCGGGGTGACTGAAAAAGCTGCATTTCTTTATTTGTATGGGTTTTTGCTTTCCTGCTAGTACTTCCTTTTTTTGTTTTACTTTCTTTTTAGGTATGTGTGTTCTGTTTGCTTGGTTGCTGGTTGACTTATGGCTGCTGTTGATGCAGTTGATATAGGGTTGTGATTTTGTCATATTAAGACCTCCAATGTGAACCTGAGACATGCAAACCCCACGGACCTGCAGATGGAGTATGGGCTCCAACTTAACTCCAGCCCCAATTGAAGAACAGTTTGTTTTGATAACATGGCCCTGCGCGATTCTCACCTTCATGAAATGATCACTGAAGATAAGGATGCTACAGCAAAGTGTGTTGAATAAAGTAGATGGTGTCTAGTTATCAATTGGAAAAAAATGTCTGGGGTCTTAAAGGCTTGTATTTAAATAAGCAGCCATCTAAGTAAGGAGTCAACTAAGTCCACACAGAAGCAGTACACAACCTTGTGTGATCTAAAAGTGATTAAAAATTAGAACATGGTGAAGGGAAAAGTATCAGAACTAAAATGAACACTGAATATGTTCATGGAGGACAAAGGGAGCCAAAAGCCCATCTGCAGGGTATCTAGTCAGACTTATGTGCTGGCAGATTCACTCTAGCCACAGGCAAGGTTCTCAAACAAACCTTAATATCAGGCAGTGACCATTATAATCTTGAATGTGCTGCATTGAATTCAATAGTAGGCCAGAGACCTCCCTATAGACCGGACCTGAATTGAATCTGGTTGCAAGTATCTCTTACTTGTTCCAGCACAGAAATTTCTTCACTGGCTTTTTGAATGTTGATGGGTGTCTTTTCTTTCTTACTGTATTTGTATTTTGTATTCTTACTGTATTTGTATTTTGGTCTTTATATTATTATTATCCTTAACACCTTATTTTGATTTTGTTGTTTATTGTTTCTGTTGGGTATCTCAGTTTGTGATACACAGAAGTAGTGGATGCATAGAGATAACTGACACAAAGGTTTATAGGAGTTGCAGGGGTGGGGAGTGGGTGATAGCGAGGGAAAGGGGATTTCAGGATTAAAAAATGAAGGTGGGAGAGGGAAGGGAATGCTAAAACCGACAGTGATCACAAACTTATTTTAAAAGTAATTTAACTGGGAGAGTGTTCTAAAATTGATATGATAATGATTTCACCCTCCTCCTTGTTATGATTGAGCAATTAAACTATTGAATTATATGTAAATTATGTGTCAACAAAACTGTTATATATTTTTTAATGAAGAGAACTAAAGAAAAACTCAAGACTCAAGTTTCAATATTGGAATAGCCTAAGGACAATATTGAATGATGCAGGAAGCATCAAAAGAAAATGGAAATAAAAAAAAAGATTCACTGCATTAAAAAAATAGTTGACAGTACACCATTGCTCATAGCATATGAGTAAGAATCAATAATACTGAAGGGAGAAATTCAAGCTGTATTTAAAGCATTCACCCAAGAAAAGGCTGCAGAAATTGATGATATACCAATGGAAATGTTTCCACAAGCAATGACGCACTGGAAGCACTGACTCATCTATGCTGGAAAATTTGGAAGACACTCGGACAACCACCTGGAAGAGATTCTTTTAAAAAAATCATTTTATTAGGACCTCATGCAACTCTTATCACAATCCATACATACATCAATTGTGTAAAGCACATTTGTACATTCATTGCCCTCATCATTCTCAAAATATTTACTCTCCACTTAAGCCCCTGGCATCGGCTCCTCATTTTCCCCTCCCTCCCTGCTTCCCCTTCCCTCATGAACCCTTGATAATTTATAAATGATTATTTTGTCATATCTTACACTGTCCAACATCTCCCTTCACCCACTTTTCTGTTGTCCCTCCCCCAGGGAGGAAGTTATATGTAGATCCTTGTAATTAGTTCCCCCTTCCACCCAATCCTCCCTCCACCCTCCCAGTATTGCCATTCTCACCACTGGTCCTGAAGGGATCATCCGCCCTGGATTCCCTGGTTCCAGTTCCTATCTGTACCATTTGTATCCATTCTCATGGAAGCAGCAGCCAATAAATCAACAATGTATTGTATTGGACAAATCTGCTGCACAAGACCTCTTTATAGTGTTGAAAGCAAGAATGTAAATTTTAGAACTAAAGTATACCTGGTGCAAGCCATGGAATTTTCAGTGGCCTGATATGCATGTGAAAGTTTGACAATGAATAAGGAAATAAGAGAATTGATACAATTGAATCATGGTGGTGGTGAAGAATATTGTGTTAGACTGGGTAGTCTAGAGAAACAAATCCATGGACACACATATGTATATAATAAAGGGTTTATATACAAGAGCAACTGAATATTGAGAAAACATCCCAGCCCAGTCCAGCTCAAGTCTATGAGTCTGATATTAGCCCATATGTCTAATACCAATCTATAACATCCTCTTCTGACTCACAAAAGACGTAATGATGCCAATTTCAGGAAGAGCACAGGCCTGTGGGTGGGAAGTCTTGTGGATCCAGTGGTGATGTAAGCATCTCAGCGCCGTCAGGGGTCTCCACGTGGCTTCTCCAGCTCCAGAGGTCTGACTCCATCAGACTCTCCATGTGTCTTCTCCACAGAGATGTCTCACAGGGAGTGAGCTGAGACAGAGAAATAGTGATATATATATACAGAGAGAGAGATATTCCTCCCTCCAAAGAGGAAATACAGGAGTTCCTATAATCCTCAGGAGAAGACCATGCCCACACAGAGGCCTCATTGGCTGTATTCTGATTAACAGGTCAGACTTACCCCTACATTCTTAATCCTCAAATGACACAAGATTATTGAAGGTACTAAGAACTTCCATGAGAATAAACAAATCGGTCTTGGAAGAAGTACAGCCAGCATGTTCCTTGGAAGTGAGAATGGCAAGACTTCATCTCACGTACTTTGGGCATGTTGTTATACGGAGATAATGGACCCTGGAAATGGACATCAAGCTTGGTAAAGTAGAAGAGCAGCTAAAACGAGATGAAGGTTATTGATGAGATGTTTTGACACAGTTGTTGGAACTCTAGGCACAAACATAGCAATCACTGCCGGCATGACGTTGAAGACTAGCCAGCGTTTCTCTCTGTTGTACATAGGGTCCCTATAATCAGAATGATCTAGATGCACTTAACAACAACCTCTATATAAAATGCTTGTCTATTATCCTGTAGTATTTCTTACCACATCCACTTAAATGCACACCATCAAAATTAATTTACAGTAACTGACCATGGTTGATCTCTTATATTGATGATGTTCTCTTACAGACCCTCTTCTCTGTTTAACAACTGTTCTGAAGAGAAATATTATTTTTTCCATAAAGCTTTCCGTAGCTCATTAGTGAAGGTTTGGGAACAAATATATGTGCCTACAAGTTGCTCAAATAACTTTTTGCTTGGCTACTAGTTTCCATAAAGAGTTACATTTTCAGAAAGCCACAGGGAATCGCTGTGAGTCAGCATTGACTCAATGGCAGTGAGTTTGGTTTGGGTTACTAATTTAAAGGTTGCCTGTTTTAATTCACCAAATGGTTCCCTGGAAGAAAAGGCCAACCATCTTCTATAAAGATTATAGCCATGAAAGCTCTATGAAACTAAGTTCTACTCGGACGCTCATTTGGAATCAACTTGGTGACAGTGGTAGTTAGGTACACATGCCTCCATTGAACTGTTGTTTTGCATCATTGTGTTTTTATTCCTGCTTCCCTATGACTACAACTTTAAAAAGTAAGTTCAACCTAGGCAAAATCAAAGTTCAAAACAGAGCAAAATCAAATAATAGCTTATATTGAGTAAAAATATGTTGTTTCAATGTAGAAATAATGACAAATTTGCCATTGCAAATGAGTATAGATTTGAAGGTAATGTATTAAGGATTACCCTGTGCCACAGACAGTAAGTATTAAAATGCACAGAGAATGAAATGAATAAAATTTCTTTTTCTTTCTGCTAAAAATGTCCCAAATAATGATAACTGATTTTTTAGGAAGGGACTTTTTATATAACACTTGTCAAGAATTCTTTAAGGGCATAAGCTTTATAAACAAACTTCTCTGGCCTAGAATCCTTGACAGACATTCCGCAGTGACTTGACTTTAACCAAGGTTTTGGTTATTTCTTTTCTTTTGCTATTAGTGTGATTATCCTGATGACTCTGCTCTAAGTGCTAAGTCTCTATTCCTTTTATATGTGTGCATTTATTGCTATTAAACTTCTTCTGATTACTGCTTTTACTGTGTCCCAAAGGTTTTGGTATGTTATATTCTCATTCTATTTGGTTGTTGAAAACTTCCTAATTTTGTCTCTGAACTGGGCCACTACCCATTCACTGTGCAGTAGAGAGTTATTCATCCTCCAATTTTGTTTGTCTTTGTTTTCTTAATCATCCTTTTGTTGATTTGCATCCTTCTAGCATAATGGTCAGAGGGTAGTCTGAGTGACTTCTATATGCTTGAATTTACAGAGGCTCAAATTGTTTCTCAGTGTTTGGTCTAATTTTGAGAATGTGCCATGTGGACTTGAAAATAATGTCATTTTATTTTGCATTTGGATGGAGAGCTCTGAAAGTGTTCATCAGGTCAATTCACCAAATTGTAGAGTTTAGTGCAGTAGCTTCCTTGTTAAGCATCTTTCCCTGGGATCTATCTTTCTTGGTGAGTGGTGTATTAAAGTCATCTGCTATGATTGCTGAGCCTGTGATTTCTTTTTTCATCTTTTAGAGCATTTGATTGACAGATTTCATAGGTTTCTCCTTGGGCACATATATATTTATTATGCTCACTGGTTCTTGGCCTACTGACCCCTTGAACATTATATAGTGCCCCTCCTTATCTCTTGTTAAGGTTTGCACCTTGAGATAGATTTTGTCAGAGATTAGAATTGCAATCCCTACTTTTGTTGAATTGTCATTTGTTTGCTAGATTTGTCTGCAGCCTTTTATTCTGACCCTATTTTTGTTTGTGAGCTTAAGATGTGTCCTTGTAGGCAGCAGTTCTATGGGTTATATATTCTAAGCCAGTCCACTAGTCTATGTCTTTTAATGGATGAGTTCAGTTTGTTGATATTCAGAGGTATACCATCCATCTGTGGACCCTGTGATATCATCTGATACCTTGTGTGTTGGTTGTTTTCCTACCTGCCTTCTTATCAGTGCGTGAGGCGTGTGCGTGTGTGTGGGGAGGGGGGGTTCATTCTTCCTTTCCTTTCACCATTGAGCCAATATTATCTTGGGGCTGTTTTTGATGTGCTGCCTTCTGAGTGGAGGTGGTCTCCTATTGTTCTTGGTGAGTGTTGTTCTGACCACCCTAGGTCAGCAATGATTTTTTATGGTCTGGATTTTTTTGTTAACATATTCTGAGTTTTTTTGCTTGTCTGGGAAGACTCACACTTCTCTATCTTGACAAATAATATGGCTGGATAGAGGATTCTTGGGTTTCCATTGTTTTCTTTCACTTTTTGGGATAATATTACTCTACTCTCTTATCTTCTTTATGGTGTCTGCTGACATGTCTGAGCATATTCTTACTTGAGTAACTTTATAGGTGACTGCCTTTTCTATCTTAGCTGCTCTCATGATTTTCTCCTTTTCCTCAAAGTTGCAAGGTTTAACTATTAGCCTTGGCTAATTGTTCTTGGGATTCAATCAAGTTGTTAGCTCTTCTTCATAGCACCAGACATTATTCTCAGATTTTTCCAGCTTCTCTGATTATCTTGTTTGGCTGTCTTTCCCATTTGTTGAACTCTGCCTGGTGTCTTCCAGGTTACCGGTACGGTTCTATGCTTTTCCTAGTCTGTGGGTGAAGTCTGTTAACTTGTTATTTGTTTTTGTTACCTCATCCCTTAACTCTTGTATTTTCCTTTTGTGCATGACCTTTATCTGTATCATTTCATCCATTTTCTGTATTGCTGCCCTTATATCCTGTGCGATTGAAGTTTTCTTTCTGTGGTAGATCAACTTCTGTTTCTTCTATGCATGTCACTGGTTTCAAGATTGCATTCTGCGACTCCTGTTTGTGCATTGAGGATGTTGTGGCAGTTGCTGTTTGTATGTTCTTTTGGGGGAGCTTGGGGCCATTTTCTGGGGTGTCAAAAAACCCCGACTTTCTCATTGGGAAGTTGGTGGGAAGGCTTCTGCAGGTTGCTTGTAGCCAACTGTGCTGGGGGGTCAGGCTGCTGCTTGATCCCACTGGGTAGGCCCCTAGCCTACCGGATTCTGTTGTTTAGAGAGCAGTATGGATGGCCCTGTCAGGGGACTTTGGCCGGATATTTGTGCGCTTCCAGTGTGCTGCTATTTCAACTGATTGGGCAAGGAGCCAGAGCAGTTTGGTTGAGAGCTTCGAAGGGAGGCCTCAGAAAGTGGATCGATGCTGGCAGTGGTGGCAGACCCAGACGGCAGTGCTAACCTGTGGAGGACTGACGGTTTATCCTAGTGGGGCTCTGTGAGGCTTGGTGCAGCCCATGGAGAAACCACAGGGTCGACGACTGCCTAACTTGGGGACCATGGAGCTGGAAGAACCTGCGGATGAGTCCTGGGTTCAGTTTAGGCTGGCAATGGGAATTCAGAACCCAGACGGACCAGAGCTACAGGGCTGAGTGTGGTCCAGCAAGGTCAGAGAACTCTGGACGGCCCACCAAGGAGCCACAGGGCTGGGAGCATCCCACTGGGGGAGACTTGAGGCCAAGATTGTCTTTCAGGGGAGTTGCAGAACTGGTGTGGACCTGTGAGAGTGCCAAGCATTTGTGAATGGCCCAGCAGGGGTGGGTCTCGGATCAGGGAGATCCCACGATGGGTGCTCCTCTACTGGAAGGGCCTCTTGCTGTAGGTGAACTGTTTCTGGCCGCTATTAACAGTCTTTCAAAGACTCTTTGTCAAGCTCAAAACTGGGAGAACCAGTTTGGGGCCTGGGCTACACCTTTCAGCTCCTGTTGGCTCTTCCTGGTTTTGTATGTTAAATCTATGTCAATGAACCAGCTTTGTGGTGGGTTGCATTCAAAGTTGCGCATGGGAACACAGCCTTGGAATGAAAGTGTTTTAAAATGAATTATATTATATTTATTACATTGGGGTGTGTAGCATGCCCTGGTATTGGAGCTGCACCACTCTGTCCCCTGGGATGGGGAGCCAGATTGGCTGATTGGGTTTGGCAGGCCCACTGGATCTGGATTCTCCTGGCTGCCCTCCTGTGTCACTCCTGGCTTTCTCCTGCACAGATCTGCAGGCTGTGCGCTGGAGAGGGTGGTGGTGGTCGTGGTGGTGGTGGTTGCATTCTGCCACAGGTAAATATCCTAGGGGTTCTCCAATTGCAGCAAATTAGTGTCTAATTATCACTACTCATGCAGGCAGACACGGCACTACACAGAGGTGGAAAGGGGATGGTCAAGGAGGGGAAATGCAAAGCCTGCGAATAGTTCAGGGTATTATCTTTCACTGGCCTCATCTCTACAATGGGGTCTGTACTATAGATTTGTGGGTTTTTTGTTTTGAGGAAAAGCAGTATGGTATATCACAGACATTTTAGCACAATATTATAGAGTTATTGACAATTAATGCCAAATTTTGCCTATTCCCAAATCATGTGCTGTTTACTTTTCATATGTGTATGCTGTCTATCTTATATATTTGTCATCTTTCTGCATTCCCTTTTACTGTTAGTGTAATATATTATGTACATTTTGTATTTTTAATTCCTCACCTTACAACTCCTTACATGCATTGATGGTGGCCTTAATTTTAATCTGCTTTGATTGTAGCAGGGTCAAAAACATATTTGTTGAACTTGAATTAATTTATAGTTATAGTTTTCAAGGTCTTAATTAAGGAATATTAGTAATATGGAATATTTTCTCTCTGGTATCAGATTCTTGAGAGAGACCTTTGAGAAAGAAAATAATTCACTTTAGTTCTCCAGTCTTATCATTAGGAATCTGGCTCCTCCATTGAAATCTGAGTTGCCACCTACAATACTCTGTAATTAATGCCACAATGAGAACAGATTTCTTTCAGAAAATATAGAATGTATCTATGTTTCATTTTTTCCTCAGGATATTACATTTACCCATTCAACTTTGCTTTGGTTAGAAAATAGAATGAACAGGGAAATGAGGCAAATTTTAAATTATTCAAGAACTGATTGACCTTAATTTCCTCTGACTCCTTTTACATCCTGGGGTTTTTTGAAACCTGAGGAAACCCGGTGGAAGGTTTATCAGACAGTGGATTCCAGAGCAGGAATGTGACTGTGACTTCCTTTGAGACGTGGATGCCTTTGCATTATCCAGTGTGAGGCTGCCAACTGTCCTTCACCTTCAGAGAGAGGAAGGGCCTGTGCTGTGTTTAGAAAATATCTGTAAAGCCGCAGGCTTTCGCCTCCCCTCTCCTTATAGATCGGTTTCTGTGTCCCATCCCAACGATGCAGTTGACCTTGTCAGTGAGGGAAGCACTTTTCGGGTATACTCACTGGGAAGTCAAACATAAATCTCTACTTTCATCCTGACAGCGTTGCCACTATTGTCATCGATGTGGGCCCCACCTTTGTAGCTGGGGGAGCAAAAGCCGTACAGCTGACAGGAGGTTGCCAGATGGTGGCAGTTGCAGAAGAATTTGGTAAGCGTAGTCCATTGTGATGGCTAAATTTTGGTATCGTTCATGGAACTCTCCTTTCATGAGGTTTTCAATCTATTGTCATACTTGGCCCTGAATTTCCTTGATCTCTGCAGTGGGTATGCTCTGTAACTAAGACTGATGATTCATTATTCAGCCTCTGACTGGTTGGCAGCAGAATTCAAGGCATTCTCACTGTCATTGTAATATCTGAGACTACTACATTCTTATTCAGAGGGGAGAAATCCACTTCCTTCTAGTCAGTCAAGAAGCTTTAGTGAATTAGACAAGGTATGGGACTAGGCAATTCTGAATAAAAATGAGTTTTGGCGGGAGGAATACTCTAAGATAAATGTGGTGCTGATTGTGCAGTTCTCCTCGGTATGATTTAAGGATTGAACTATTCAATTGAATGATATGTAAATTACGTGCCAATAAAACTATTGAAATAAAACTAGTTTGGGTCTTGGTGATGTTTTAGTTTAGTAGGCAGGATGGTGTCATGAATTGTATTCCCCTAATATATGTCACCTTGGGTCGACTATTACCTTGGCTAGACTGATTCTTAGTGGTTTGACAGTTACATAATGATGTAGTTTGGCAGTTATGTAACGATATGATCTCATGGATTGTGACCTGATGTGATTGCCAATAAGTTTTTAGGGGACATGGACGGCTACAGCCACTCTCATCAGGTCATAACCCTACTTCCACATTAAGAGGAGTTTCCCAGGGGTATGGTTTGTCTCAGCATTTCTCTTTCAAGAGATAAAAGGAGAGAGACATGAGCAGAGATGTGAGGAATGACCACCAAGAAAGAAGAGTTTGGAGAAAAACATGTCTTTGTAACCTAGAATCTCTGCACTAAGAATGCCCTAAATCTAGGGGAACTTGGATAATTAGGCAGATATACATTACCACTAAGCCCAGGGCTCACTAGCTTTGAAAAGACAAAATGACATTCTAAAGAACAGAGAGAGAAACTCTTCTCTTAGAGTTGGCTTACAAATTTGTTTGTTAAATCCAACCACTTGTGACATTTCTGTTAATTGAAAAATTGGATAACTAAGACAAATGGACATATAGGTATACTGGGATACAAAAGGTGCATTTAACCTTATTCCTCCTGGAAGTGAGGCATTAGCAAAGAGTTTCCTAAGATGATGGCCATGAAGAAGAGCATAGCTTACTTGGTCATGACCATAAAAATTCACAGAAATTATATGGGAGGAAGAATAAGAAATCTAAGCAGACTATTGTAGTAAAAGTATAGGTGCTATAAAAATATAGAGTAACTATACCCATTATTTCCTAGGTACTGCCATCAATAAAATATAGTAATAGATTTACTGATATGTAACTTACAAATAATTTAGTTCAATAGTTTAAACATAGTAAAAGTTTTGTGCAATCATCACCACCACCACAAATTTTAAAACAATTTTATTCTTGCTTAAGAAAAATTTTACTAATCTGTTAATGTTTCAAAAATGTTATTGAAATATATTTAAAAGGCAGACATACAGACCCACTATTATGGGCTATAAAATAGCAAGGGGTTTATTACATAATTAAAAGATTATATCACCTGTTGAATTTTTTGAAGAACCATCAAGCCTGTTAAAGAAATTAAATCTTAAAGATTCACTCCAATATTAGCCCCTACCATTTCTTTGAAAGCTGAACCTTTTCTCCTCTCCTACCATATTTCTGAAGTTTTTCCCAAATGAAAAGCTCTCACACCAAAAAGATGAATCAGGCACAAGCAACCGAGCTATTATTAAGAATACACAGTCAAAACAACTAGAACTATTGACACAGACTTGAAAGTTTTACTTGGAAACCACTTGACTTACTTCACTTGAACCAATACTATGATTTCTGTGCACTGATGACTGTATATTAGGAAGATCTAGAATTCATAAGCTTTGCCAGGAGGATAGTTTAAAACAAGCAATATACAGTATCATTCCTATGAAATTTTTGTCAATTCATATTTATAGCAAACTATAATTAAAATATTTACTACACTCACCTATTACACATTCAGAGACACAGCAGGGACATTTCTGTGTTCAATGGTTTAGCATTCACCGTTTTGTGCTTGCTTATGTTTTGCAGTGAACAAGCAACACTCAACATATCTTTCCAACATTCATGGTAATGCAATTGTACCAAGCTTAAGGACAAAATAAAAAAGAAACAAAAAACCCTGGAAATCGCATTAAATACTGGTTTAATTAGGAATAGTTGCTGCAATAAAACAGACAACTTAATGCATTATTATTCCAAGGAGCTTTGGTTACAGAAGCTGGACAGCCTATGGAGATCTTAAGATCTGAGTCATGGCAAAACTGGTTGATCCGTGAGATTGGAGAGATGCATTAGCAAAATTATGGACATGGCTTATCTTTGACCAAAATTCTGGAGAATAAAACATTTTATTAGCCCAGTGTAATATGACTAAACACTGAGTAAAATAGGGCTTGTTGCAGTAAAGCCACCGGGGCATCCGGCCCAAGGAACAAAGAGGACTCAGTGGTTACAGATAAAAACAGCTCTGCATTGGGATGGCCAACTGCATAATTTGATTAAACAGGCCTGAATAGTAAAGTGTAATGCATCATTGTGTTTTCTCAGAAACCAACCAAAACATTAGAGTCCTATGCAACTTATAGACAAAAAGTGGATGCTGAGTGGCAAGATGCCACCCAAGGAGAGGAATTTTGAAAAGTTAGTCCTTGTAGTAAATGGCAACATGTGGCAGCAGATATAAAGAGCAGATACAAAGGAATGACACTCTGGAGAGGAGGTGGGGACACTCGGTGGGTGGCCAGTGGATCCAAGAGGGCCCCAGCTGCAGGTGGGCTCTTTACTTCTGAGATGTATCTTACTCTGCTCGTGCCTTTGTTTCTAATTGGTGATTTCAATAACTCCAACTCCTCTCTTAATGGGGGTTTGTGAGGAGATCTTGGGGAGCATGTATCTTCTTATTCTGCTTTTGAATGTATTTGGAGACTTTCTCCAGAACCTTCTCATAATGATTTTCCTTTCATCAAAAGATGGTGTATGCTGTTACACTAGCTAAAGAGCCTTCGAGGTATGCTTGGGCCTCAAGCTTCTCTGCTTCTACATAAGAGTTTGAACTATTCCTTCAAATTGTTGTCTATCAGTTCGGTTCTCCAGCTGAAGGGGGACTTGATCTAGGACTGGCAGCATGTGCTGCTGCTGTAGTCTCGCTGGGTGAAGAACTTCCCGGACACCGGATGTGCTGCTGCCCCATGGTGGGGACAGAATGGGCCACACGCCTCCTAGACCCTCCAGACATTGTGCTGCTTCCAGTTTGGGAGCATTTTATTATTGTTTTTCCCAACGGTTACATTGGCATACAATTCACACATCATACATCATTCAATTGACATGCACATCATTGGCATACACATCACACATTATTCAGTAATGTAGTTACTCCAAGAAGAGTTGTACAGTTATCATCACAATTTGTTTTAGAACATTTTCTTCATTCTTGGACCCATCAATATTATTTCCCCATATGCCCCCACCCTTCCCTACCACACTCTCAAGAAACCATTTATCTAGTTACTGTCTCTATAGATTTACCTATCTTGGATTTCATATACAAAAAACACTTTAAAAGGCAAACAAACTAACAAAATAACAACGTAAAATAGATAAAACTCCTCAATCAAAAAGAAAGCAGAAAAATTAAAAACCAGAACAAAGGCAAATGGATCAAAAGGGAAGTCAAATTTTCGGGTGCGAAGAACGTTTGATTCTTACTTGTACCTTTATTATTAGCATCCCATTTTCTTCCACACTCCCCTGCCACAACGTCAAGAAATTATTAATCTACTTACTATCTCTTTAGTTTTACGTATCCTAAATTTTATATTTACAAAAATACTAAAGAAAACAAGCAATCAAACAACAATAACAAAATAAATCAGAAAAACCTCAGTTGAAAGGCTAACCAGTAATAATAAAAACTAAAGCAAATTGAAGATGGGTCCAAAGGGAGAACAAATAGTAAGGTGGTAAATTTGAACATAACTATGCGTGAATTAGTCCACTTTTCAATGCACTTGTTTGTAGCAAGCTATCCACATCCCTTCACAATGGACAGAGGAAATCCACTGGAGACTTACTGCAAGTGAGGACCCTGCACATGGATTTGGGGCTCTCGCTGTTACCCATAGCCTTTGCACACTGAGAGCTGAGATTTTAAGCTCTAATACTATTCCTTCCTTCAGCCTTGGATTTTATTATTTACAATCATTGGGTCACACAGGCTGTGTGCTTCTGCTGTGTCTACTTAGCTGACGCCTCTTTAGATGGATGCTTGTTTTAAGACAATAAGCTTCTATTTTCAAGGAGGCCTGTGGCATAGTGGGTTGCTAACCACAAGGTCAGCAGTTTTAAGCCACCAGTTGTTTTGTGGGAGAAAGTCGAGTCTTTCTATTCAAGCAAAGCTGCTAGTTTTAGAAACGCACAAGGGCAGTTCTACTCTGTGAGTTTAGGCTTCTGTACTCACTATGTACTAACCTCAATATCTATACATCTTCACATATTTGTAAAAATGAATTAAGTTCGGAGGCTCAGTGGCATCATGGAAGCCCAGGCAACTAGATGCTCACTTCTGTTAAGTGCCACAGGGAGCCGATAGGTCTCCATACACAGAAACCTCCAAAGTAGTATCATTTGGTACAAAAGCAAATGACTATATCCAGATAAAATTTATGATTAAAAAAAACTAAACTAAGCCAAATAATCTTGGTTTTTTTTAATTTAAGGACTCCATTATCCTCTTTAAAATTATGGAGGACCCAAAAATCTTTAGTTTATTTATGGCATATCTATTGAAATTTGATATATTTAAAATGAAAAAATGTAAGAAATATATTAGAAATAATACACAAATGGAGAAGTAGACCAAAATGACAGCATAAAACATTTACATGCTTTCATTTTCCCACAGCATTGAATGAGGGAAAAAAGAAAACTAAATTTGATGAAATCAGTGATCTCAGATCTCTGGTCACCAATTCAAGGAATAGAGGACTGAAATAAATACTGAATCAAGACAAGGCAGGATACAGGGGGGGCAGAGATATTTGCTGAGAGTCCTCAACCTAGCCCTGGTGACAAAGTGGTTGCACATTGGGCTACGATCTATAAGGTCAGCAGTTCAAAACCACCAACAACTCAAAGGGAAAAGACAAGACCTTCTACTTTCTAAACAGGTATACTTTCAAAAGCTCAGCGAGGCAGTTCTACTCTGCCAGATAGGGACACTATGAATTGGCATCAACTCGATGGCAGTCAGCCACCCTAGCTGAATGTGGGCATCTTGCAGTATGAGCAGGAGAGCAGCATTGGGGGTACAAAGTAAACCAGAAACACTGAATTACTAGGCCAAAAACAACAGCCTGGTGGGCACTGTGGGAACCAGGGCTCCTGAGCAGTGATGCCACGGACAGAGTGGATCCAGAATCACACAATGGGCCAGAACTCTGAACTCACCGACCTGGAGCAGAGCATCATGATGGAATCTGTGTTAATCTGAACTTATGGCAGTCAGAGCTCAGACGAACAGTCACAGTGAATTTAACATGTGCAGACTTGAAATGGGGTAATGTGGTTAGTGCTGTGTAGGCAGGAATCCCTGAACCTTTCAGGTGAGAATAACATAGAAAACATTGCTAAGCCAGAATTCATGTGCTTTCAGGCCCTGGGACAGTAAGCCAAACTCAACCCTGAGCAGCCTGGTATGATAAACTAGGCAGACCTAGGATAGAGCAGCATGGTAACAGTGTAGTATTCCACGTTTTCATGAGTCTTGGTAGACAGAATTCGGGTGGCCATAGTATAGGTCAAGTGAGCAATCAGTCCTGAGACAAATAAATTTAACAGGAAGGTGAAAGACTTGTACACACATTGCTGTAAAAAAAACAAACAAACACCAAAAACAAATTAGGAGAGACCAAAAAATGAAAGCACACTCCGCACATTCTCTACCTTCAATGTACTTGCCATAAAAATGTCAACTATCTCCTCTGCAGATATGGAATTCCAATTGATATGGAATGGGAGGGACCCAAAATAGCTAAGGCAATTTTAAAGAAGAATAGAGCAGGATGTTCACACATCCTAATTTCAAAACATGCTATAAAATTAAGGTTATCAAATCAGCCTGGTATTACTAAAGGAGTAGACATAGTGCTAGATGGAATACAATTGAGAATCTAGAAATAAAGCCAAATCTATGCTGCTTTCAACACATGTGTGAATTCCATTTGAAGGAGTAGAAGAAGAATGCATTATTAGATGTGAAAAGCAGGAAAATAATGAAAAGGAAACACATAAATGAAACCACATAAAAGGTAGATACTTTGTTCATTAGAGAACTTTATCAACAAAAAGACAACCTACAAATAGGGAGAAAACTTTGACAACTGTTGAGCTGATCAGTCTGATGCCTTCTTCTCTTAAATAATGGTGCTTAGAAATTATAATATTTTCATGTAAAAATCAAACCAAAAATGGACCATGCCACACACCATACACATGGAAAGCTATTCAGAATGGATTAAATCGAAAACATGAAAGTTAAAACTGTGAAGTTCTTAGAAGAAAACTTGGAATTTGACAATAGGACCTCAATGTTGGCAACGTATTATAATATATGAGGAAAAAAGGAGGAAAGTTCATAAATGAGACCTCATAATAATGAAACAATTTGCTCCTCAAAGAAATTTATCAACAAAAAAGTAAACTATAAACAGGGAGAACATTTTGATAATTATTTATCTGATCAATCTAATACCTAAAATATTTTTAAATACTTCTATAACTTAATGACAAGGGACAAAAGAGCAAAAGCAAAACTAAAAAAATTGAGCAAAGACATTGAGCAGACATTTCACCAAATAGGATAAACTAAAGCAAACCTGCTAAATATCCTTAGCAAACAAGGAGATGCCATTTTAAACAGTGTGATATCATCTTGCCCTCATTACAATGGGAATCATTTTTTAAAGGAAAGAAAAGATGTGTGACAGGGTGTGGAGAAATTGCAGCCTTCATGGAGTGCGGGTGGGAATGCAAAATTCAGGTATTTCCTAAATAGGTCTCCCATAGGATAACTCCATTGTGAGTCAGTTCTGACACAAAGGGATGTTTCGTATATCCTTAGTTTAAGTTATTATAATCCTTTATTATCATTCTCTTCATAAATATAATACTTGGGGATTGGAAATATTTTATATAAGTTTACAGACATATTTTAACATTCAGACACATAAAAATTCACAAATCATAAAAATTTCTTCCAGTACTGACATTTTATTAGTTTGGTAATTACTGTACTTGTGGAAAGTTCTACATCTGGATTATCTCTTCCAGTCAAAAAATTGGTGCGAGTTGCCTTTATGTCCCTGTTTTTCATTTTCTTCAAGTATTTTGCAGCGACATCTTACTGTTTACCAAATCTGTCAATCAACTTTTGCAAAGCAATCAGTGTTTAGGCTCATGTTTTCTAGCAACGGAAGCCCTTGATTTAGTTTAGAATATGAGACCTACACAGCAGATTTTTTTAACAGTAAATGCTAACATCGAACATCTGTGAGCGAACATCTAAGCACGATAACTTCAACAAATTATGTGCTCCAGCATTATATGCTGTGCATATTACTAAGGGTAAGAGGTGCAAGGGGGAAAAAGAATTGTCATAAGTGCCATTTTTAACTCAAATAGGCTGCAAATTGAGGGCTACCTAAGCTGTGATGTAGCCACAGCTATATCAGCTTTGCCCCTCAAAGACTGAACATGGAGCTAACATATGATCGCGCAAGCTCAGTGCTAGGTATGTGCTAGGTTTATACCCAACAGAAGTGGAAGCAGGAATTCAAACAGAATCCCGTGGACCAATGTCTATTGCAACACTTTCTGTCACAGTAAAGGTGCTAACATCATATGAAGAGCAGTGGATGGGGTAAAGTGAATGTCGCATTTGCATACACTGAAATGTTAATCATAAAGAGGAATGAAGTCCTCATATATTTCATAGCAGGCGTGAACCTTGAAAACCTGCTGAGCAAAACATGATCTATTTAAAAAATATTTGCTTATTTCATATAAGCAAATATATAGACAATGACACTGCTGCTTCTGCCACTTCAGGCAGGGATTTCCAATGTGTTCAACTACTCCTCTTCTCCCTTGATGGAATTCTCTCTGTTCCTCCTACTGAAAGAGCACTCATATCTCTGGAAACAGCAACCCAAACTTACCAAATTCCTCTATTAGTGCTTTATACACCCAGTGTGCGCAGTCCCACCCAATCACTTCATGAGAGTTACAGAGACATGGATAGAAGGTCCATATTAAGAGATTTCACTTCACCACACTCATCCATGAGTTATGGACATTTGAGTCAGTTTCACTTTTTGAATATTATGAACAGTTGTGCTATGAACACATATTGCAAGTTTTTTCTGTTAACCATGTATTTTATTTATTTTTTAAAAATCATTTTATTGGGGATCGTACAATGCTTATCACAATCCATCTATCCATCCATCGTGTCAAGCACATTTGTACATTTGTTGCCATCATCATTCTCATTTTCCCTCCTCCCTCTCTGTTCTCCCCTCACTCATGAACCCTTGATAATTTACAAGTCATTATTATTTTGTCATATCTTACACTGTCCGACATCTCCCTTCACTCATTTTTTTGTTGTCTGTCCTCCAGAGAGGAGGTTATATGTAGATCCTTGTAATCAGTTCACCCTTTTTACCCCACTTTGCTCCACCCTCTAGGTATCCCCACTCTTACCACTGGTCCTGGGGTTCATCTGTCCTGGATTCCCAGTGTTTCCAGTTGCCATCTGTACCAGTGTACATCCTCCGGTATTATAAGTTTTTATGAAGACACATGTTTATTTCTCTAAGATAAATAAATCTAAAAGTAAATATTTGGGTCATATAATAATTATATATTTACCAGTTGAGAATCTACAGAGGCACCAAATCAAGTTTCCAATTTAGCCATTTAGTTGTTGCCACCTCGGTTATTGTATCTTTAACATATAATCCAATAATGTTATCACATTTTGTTTTAGATTTGATGTTGAACTTTTCCCATGTGCTTATTGGACAATTGTAAATATTCCTTGAAAAAAGATCTGGTAATATAACTTGCCCATTTTTAATTGACATTTTTAGTGTTGAGGTTTGAGTTCTTTACATAGTCTACATAAAAGTCCTTTATCAGATATATGATTTGCCAAACATCTCTCTCCTGTGGATTGATTTTAAAATTCTTATTTCTTTACTTTTATGCACAAATATTTTAATTTTGATGACATGGATATTATTTATTTGTATGTGGTTTTGGTGTCATATATAAGACATCTATTCTTCAGTCAAAGTCACAAAGGTTTACTCCTATGGCTTCTTCTGGGCGTTCAGATGTTGTTCATACAGTTGGCTCCAAATCATAGTGACCCCGTGTGCCACAGAATGAAACAGGGCCTGGTTCCATGCCATTCTCCAAACTGTTCCTGTGTTTAGGTACCTGATTGGAGCTACTATGTCAATTCATCTCCTTGAAGGTCTTCCTGTTCATCTTGGAGACTTTACTGCACCGAGCATGATATCCTTCTCCAGGAACTAATCTCTACTAATAATATGTTAGAAGTACCTGAGTGAACTCTTGCCAGCCTCACTTCTTAGAACCATTTTGGCTGTACTTCTAGCAAAAAATATTTCCTAATTCTCTGATAGTCCTTGGTATTTTCACTTCTTTGTGAACACCATAATTCAAATGCATTATTTTCCCCCTGCCCCAAATCTTCCTTAACCATGGTTGAATTTTCACATGCATATGACAAAATCAAAATACCAGGATTTGATCGCAGAATTGGGGTTCTTAGAAGTGGAGATGCAACACGTTTCTAGGACAAGCCATAAGCCAGGTGAGGGTTGCTGCTGCTACTGCCTCCACATCTGATGATCATTAGTTTCCTCTTAAATCACCCTGCCCCTGCTCTTGAAAATTGCATTGGCTCAAAGTTTTCTATACGTATCTATTGATGTAAATGTATTTAATTAATCAAACTGCCAAATATTTAAAATTAATTCCCCACATTAGTTCCCTTCCTCACTCCAACTAAAAAGAAGAAAAGGGAAATACCATTATTTTATCAGGTGCACTGTTGTCTTTTAACACATTCAAGAAATCTTTTGCTGCAGACTTTCCCAGGGCAGTAGATGGTTTTGACTCTTGGCTAAATTTCCATGGATGTTGATTGTGGGTCCCAGGGAAAGAGCCTCCTTGAGGACTTCACTATTTTCTCCATTTATCATGATGTTTCTTACTGACACAAATGTGAACTGGTGTGTTTTCTCTATGTTGAAATACCATCCATACTAAAAGCTGTATACTGTGATCTTAATCAGTAAGTGCTTCAAATCTTCCTTACTCTTAGCAAGCAAGGTTATATTGTCTACATATTGCAAACTCTCAACCTGATATCTTATTTCTTCTCAAATAGTGAAGCTTCTTGTATTATTTGATCAGCTTACAGATTGGACAAATTCAGTGAAAAGATACAACACTGAAGCACATGTGTATACTTGTATATATAATGATTCAGTTTAGCCCTGACATGAGTTTTTATCTGAATGCTCAAAGGAAGTTCTCTTTCTCAAAAACTGAGTGTGCTACTGTATAAAGCACTGCTTCTGGATCCTATCCACTTCAATTTTGCGCTGTAACATAACATCTCTGAGAAAAAATTTCCTAATTCTCAGATAAAAAATAAATCTAATGTAGCATTGTGAAAATAATTAAAGAATAAACATAAAAATATAGTGAAATGAGAATTATAATATTAATGGGTTCAAGATGAAGGAAATTAAAATGAGAGCTAAAATGCAATTTGAGTATATCCCACCTTAATTTCAAGAACATCTCAAGAAAAAATTTTACTAATTGAACACGAATGACAGAAACCTGAAGTTCTGTGAGATAGCATCAAGAACATCATATCTGAAGAAGCAAAAAGTAATTAAAATGGTAAGAAATGGAGGAAAGTCCAAAATGGATGTCAAAAGAGACTTAGTAACTTGCTTTTGAATGTAGAAGAAATGACTAAGTAAATAAAGATGAATAGAAAAGTTTAATGGGCAACTCAAGAAGTAACATATAGTTTTTGTAGTAAGATATGAAAAAACCTGGAATTACAAAGCCATAAAGGAGGGACATGCTTAGCATATTTCAAGCAGAAGGAATTGAAGAAAAAATCAGAGCCTCAAGTTATAGCATTGATGGATTATATGGGCAAACTATTGAACGATGCTAGAAAAGAAGATGTAAGGAAAACACAGAGTCACTGTACCATAAATAATTGGTCAATGTTCAACCATTTCAAAAACTAGCATCTGCTGAGGAATTGATGCTACTGAAGGAATATTCCTAGCTTGACAGAAGGTATTAGTTATAAACAAGGCTTCAGGAATTATTGGAATAGCATTTGAGATATTTCAACAAGCAGACAAAGCACTGGAAACAGTTACTTGTATAGGCCAATACATTTCGAAGCAGTAACCTGCCAACCGACTGGAGAAGATTGATAGATGTGCACATTCCAAGGAATGGTGGCCCACCAAATTTGTAAGTGAAAGGACAATATAACTAATATCACACACAAGTAAATGTCTGCTAAAGATAATTTTAAAACAGTTTCAGCAGTACAGATAGAGGGAGATACCAGAAAATCTAGCTGGATTCAGAAGAGGACATGGAATGGGGGACATTATTTCTGGTATCAAATGAACCTTGACTGAATGCATAAAATACCAGAATGATGTACACTTGTATTTTATCAATTCAAAGGTAGTCCTTTGAACAAAATAAGAATGTTCTTCATGGTTCAAACATCTAGAAAGTTGTGCCTCAGAGTTGTATCCTTTTACCATATTTATTAAATTAGTTTGCTGAGCAAATAATCTGTGAAAATGAAGTACAAGAAAAATAATTCAACTTAAGATTTCAAGAAAAGTTATTAAACTTTTGGATATGCATAGGATACAACTTTGCTGAAAATAAGGAGGACTTGAAACACTTGTTGATGAAAATTGATCACTGTACTCTGCTTTATGCATGGCAACTCAGTGTAAAGAATAACATAATCCTCACAACTGGACCAATGGACAACATCTTGATAAACAGAGAAAAGATGGGGGTTGTTAAGAATACTACTTTCAATCAATGGAGAGAAGACTAAAACAATTCCACTGAAAATGGGGATGCTCTTTGTCCCCACTCCCATTTAACATCATACTGGAAGCCCTAGCTAATAACATAAGACAAAGAAAAGATGTTAAAGGTATTCATCTGGGAAAGAAAGAGGTGAAAAAATCATTATTCACAGACAATATGATTTTATATATAAAAAATCCCCCAAACTCCATAAATTGAGTGTTTGAAACAATAGAAGAATATGGTAGAGTAGCACAATACAAGATCAACAAACAGAAGTCTATCAGGCTGCTCTACACATCAGACAAGATCGCAGAAGAGACTATTAAAAAGGTAGCACCCTTTACAATAGTCAAGCACAAATTGAAATATCTAGGGATATACCTGATTAAAAAATCAAAAGATTTGTATGAGCAAAACTACAGAACAATTTTACAAGAAATCAAGAGTGACCTCACCAAATGGAAGAATATCCCATGCTTGTGGATTGGAAGACTCAATATAGTAAAGATGTCAGTTCTGCCCAAGGCACTGTATAAGTTCAATGATATCCCAATACGAATACCACTATCCTTCACCAAAGAATTGGAAAAACTGATTACCAACTTTATATAGAGAGGGAAGAAGCCCAGAATTAACAGAGAATTCCACAAGAAGAAGAAAAAAGATGGAGGGCTTGTTCTACCTGACTTTAGCACCTATTGTACAACCACAGTGGTTGAAATAGTGTGGTATTGGTATAAAACAGATATTCAGACAAATTGAAAAGAGCTGAAAACCAAGAAATAAAACATCAGCATATAGGCAACTGATTTTTTAAAATATAAATCATTTTATTGGGGCTCATGCAACTTTTATCACATTCTATATATACATCAATTGAATAAAGCACCCTTATACATTCATTGCCCTCATCATTCCCAAAATTCACCTTCCACTTGGATTCCTGGAATCAGCTCATTTTCCTTTTTTCCCTCCCCCTCCCTGCCCGCTCTCCCTTCCCTCACAAACCCTTAATAACTTATAAATTATTACTCTATTCTATCTTACACTGCCAGGCGTCTCCCCTCACCCACTTTCCTGTTGCCCATCCACCACTAATTTTTTTTATAAGGGCCCAAAAAATATCAGATGGGAAGTGGATGCCCTCTTCAGCAAGTGGTGCTGGAAAAAAAATTAGATATCTACCTAAAGAAAAATGAAACAAGACCCTTACCTCTATCCATGCACAAAAATAAGCTCAAGGTGGATCACAGACCTTCAGGTAAAACCCCAAACTACAAGAGCTATTAATGAGGGAATTGGGACTAACCTGAGAATCTTGGCACTGGAAATACATAGGTTATCAAACATAGGGAAGGATATAAACACAGAGGAGTCACAAATTAACAAATGAGATATACTGAAGATAAAACACCTGTGTACATGGAAAGAATTAACCAAGACAGCAATAAGAGAGCCCGCAGACTAGGAAAACAACTTTAGGAATGATATATCAGACAAAGGCCTTATTACTAAAATCGACAATACTTTGCAAGCTTATAATAAGAAGAAAAAACTAACTGCCCACTAAGGAGGTGGGCAAAGGACCTGAAAAGAAGTTTCACAGGGGCAGAAATCCAATTGGCCAATAAACACATAAGAAAATGTTCCTGATCATTAGTCATAAGAGAAATGCAAATGAAAACATCTATGAGATACCACCTAACACACTCAAAAAGCGCCCAATTAAAAAAAAATCAGGAAGCAGCAAGTGTTGGAGGGGCTGTGGTGAAAAAGAAACTCTCGTCCACTGCTGGTGGACCAGGAGGTATGTACAGCCACTATGGAAATTGATATGGCGATTTCTCAAATAGATGAAAATTGAGCTACCATATGACCCAGCAATCCCCTACTGGGCATATACCCAGAAGAGGCAAGAAAAAAACCATGGCCAGACATCTGTGCTCCAATGTTCATCGCCGCACAGATCACAATTGCAAGGAGTTGGAAACAACCCAAATTTCCATCAACAGGCAAATGGATCAAAAAATGTGGTACATACATACAGTGGAGTACTATGCATCCCTAAAAAGCAGAGATGAATGCATGAAACACATTGCCTTATGGAAAGAACTGGAGGATATTATGCTAGGTGAAGTAAATCAAGCTCAAAAGGACAAGTACAACATGAGCCCACTGAGGAAAACTTTAAAAAACAAAAAAATGGGCATAGCTAGAAAAGCTACTATATACACATATCCCTGGAGTGATGTCCAGCAACTATGGCAGGGTCCAAACCCAATCCAGGGATACATACGGCAGCCAATTAACAAGAAGCAGAAAGAAAGGGGGGGAAAGTCATGGGTCGGTGGGGAGCAGGGCACTAACCCACCCAAGTGTAGGGTATTGTTTATATTTCCATAGAAGAGGGAGAAAGAGACTAGGCTTCAACCCGATGAGCCAAGATGTGAATACAACATAGTGGCATGTATCAGGGAACCAATAGAGAAGTCTGCAGGCCGGCCCCAATCCCAACTATGTGGACACACCCCTCCCTCAGAAGAATATACTTCAGAGGACAGCACTGGGGCTGCAGCTTGGGGAGGGGAGCGCATCTGGTTAGAGCACATGTGACAAATGAAAAGGGATGAAGAGGGACGGGGGGGACATCCTGGACCACCAAGCCCTAAGAACAAAATTCCTGCTCAGAGCAGGCAATGCACAGAGAGAACCATAGTGCCAGCCTCATCATGAGACATGACATCCTTCACTAAAAAATAACGCTGCAGGGGGCAATACTGGAGACACAGTTTGGTAGTTGTGCACAGTCTGACCCCATCACACTGGAGAAAACACTAAGGGCATGCAACAGAGCAGCAAGGGAAGCAGAGTGATTAAATCCCTGGGGGAATAACAAAAATAGACCTTAGAGACAGAGTGTGGTACCTCAGCAGACTCGATTGGAAAACACTTATAAAGGCCAATAAAATATTGAAATATTTGTAGGACTTTCCATTTTTTCAGTGCGTTTCTTTTGGTTGTTGTTGTTATTGTTTCGTTGGTCTTGACTTCCTTTGCTGTTTTATTTGGCTTTGCTGGATTTTTGCACTCATTAATTTTGTTAATCTGCTTATTTTAGGGAAACAAATCCACAGAAACTTGTGTATAAAAGAGAGTTTTATATAAATGTTAAGTACTCATCAACATAAACATCCCAACCTAGTGCTGCCCCAGTCTACAAGTCCAAAATTAACCCATAAGTCCAACATCAATCCAAAAAGTCCTCCTCCATCTCACAAAACAGACGCAGTGATGCTGACTGCAGGAGGAAAGCTGAGTCAGTGAATGTGTAAGCATCTCAGCAATGGCACGGGTCTCCACAAAGCTTCTCCAGCACCCAGAGTTGCATTGGGGTAGGTCCATGTGGCTTTCCTCAGGGATGTCTTGCAGGAAGTGAGCCTTGTCAGGTGCAGCAGGGAACTGGTTAAGGCAGCTACACCCTGGTCTGACCATCAGAAAGCAAGAGGACCAAGAATTAAAACGATGAGGTTCACCTTGCCATTTATCTCTCTGCCCTTCAAATTAACAGCACATGTGTTTATTGGCCAGGTTGGCACAATAAACTAACTACCTCCTTAATGTATCTGCATGTCTATCTAGATAAGATAGGCGGGATAAAAAAATTCAGAAAGGAAAAGAACAGGACCAATGTTTCCAGGGGGATACAGGAGAAGGGGAGTTTGGAGAAAGAAAGGGGTTAGGGAAATGGACCCAGGGACAAGGGATCAACAAGTGAACTAAAATCAATGTAAAATCAATGGAGCGAAGGGCATAGGATGCCTAGTGGGGCTTAATCAAGGGCAATGTAGCAGCGAGGAATTACTAAACTCAAATGAAGGCCAAACATGATGGTGGGACAGGAGGAAAGTAGGAAAGTAAAAAGAAATAGAGGAAAGAACCAGGAGGCAAAGGGCATTTGCAGAGGTCTAAATACAGGCATATATATATGGAATTGAACTATGTACTCATATATATATGTTAAGAACTAAGGTTGCAGATGGACATTGGCTCTTGACTCAAGTACTCCCTCAACATAATAACATTTTGTTCTAACAATCCGGCATTCTGTGATGCTCACCTACACAACATGATCGCTGAAGACAAAATGGGTGCATAAGTAAATGTGGTATAGAAAGCTGAGGGTGCCCGGCTATCGAAAGACATAGTATCTTAAAGGCTTGAAGATAAACACACAGCCATCTAACTCAGAAGCAACAAAGCCCACATGGAAGAAGCACACCAGATCATGAGACGTGCATGGGATCAGGTACCAGGCATCTAAGACCCAGAACAAAATCATACCCAAGGTGAATTGGGGCTTGGGGGCATGAAGTGGAGACCCAATGCCCATCTGTAGACCATTGGACATCCCCACACAGATGGTTCACAGGGAAATAATGAGCCGGTCAGGATGCAGTATAGCAGCATTGAAACATCCAACTTTCCTCTAGTTCTTTGGTGTTTACTTTCCCCCTACTATCATGACCTTACAAATTGGATTCTCCCTTACAAATTGGATTAGACCAGAACATGCACACTGCTACAGACAAGATCCCCAAACACAGGAACTCCAGGATAGATAATCCCTCAGGGCCAACAATGAGAGTAGGGATACCAGGAGGTTTAGGGGAGGGAGAGAAAAGGGAGAATTGATGACAAGGCTCAATCTATAACCCCCTGTAGGGGGGACGAACAACAGAAAAGTGGGTGAGGGGTGACGGAGGATGAAGTAAGATATGAAAACAATGATCTATACTTATCAAGGGTTCATGAGGGAGGGCAGGCAGGGGAGAGAGAGGGAAGAAGTGGGTAGCTGATATCAGGGGCTCCAATGGGGAGAGAATGCTTTGAAAATGATGATGGCAGCATATGTGCAAATGTGCTTGACACATTGGATGAATGTGTGGATTGTGCTAAGAGATGTAAGAGCCCTCAATAAAAGTAATAAATATATAAAAGAATACTCTTTTTCTTGGATTCACAACCTATGTTCACAGACGCAACAGTCAAGAAAAAAAAAACAATAGTACATTGCCAATAATACATTGGCAAATCAATAAGATAGATTGACACTGGCTGAAACAATGAACTCATTTATAACAATTGTGACGATGCTACAATGATGGAAAATGTTCTGTGTTGTTTAACATAGGGTCACTACAAATTGGAAAAGATTGTAAAGGAACCAACAATAACAAGAACAACATTTAAACACTCAAAAAAGATTAAAAGGATTAGGTTAATTTATTTGCCTATAAATGGACAGATAACAACTGACATAATGAATTAGGAATATTTAAATAATTATGAAGGTTTCTCTTACTCTGTCACTTGCATTTCTATTAGAGCGTGTATAGGATCCAATGTAGATAATCAGTTGGGTCTCTCATAGCAAAGAGGAATCTGCACATCTAACAACTGTATGTTGTTCTGGTTATCTCTCTTCACCTCCTCTCCTTGGAAAAAGCACCGACAGATTTCCATGAGTAGAATGTGTTGCCAGGGATATCATTTAAAGAATAATGTGATCTTCCCACAGACATACATTTGTCATTTTCTTTGTACAGATTACCTAACAAAGCAACGAGAAAGCAGTAAAACATGAACAGGTAATTGATAAAATAGAAATAGGAAAAGATCAAAGACATTTCAGAGAGTAAAGCAAACCTTCCTTTCAACTGTGATGTTCCTAATTCAAAACATCTTAAAATAATTTATTTGTGAGATGTTCAAATTCACAAATAAGATATGGACCTTTTTCTAAAAAGCATTTCATCTGCCCTGTAGTTTATAATGTAGACATGTCAGGAATACACTACAAGAAGTCTCAGGACGCGGAAAAGGCCATCTGGCCCACCCTGGCCACCTGCATTTTCACTCTGCCCTTTAATCCTGTCCTTTTCCAGAAAAAGATTGAGATAGTTATTGAACTCATTTTACTGCTGCCTTCAACAGCCTAGACTGGTAACCTGTTCCATATGTTTCTTAGCCTTCACATTAAAATAAAAGCTGTCTTCTTCCTGTTACTCTTTCTATAGTCTCAATATGTTACAACTAAAGACTAAGACTATTTTTTAATAAAAATATTCCGTTTCTGTTTGTTTTAGCTTTATTTAGTCTCTACTTATTTACTTTATTTTTCGATGGTAGATGAGTAAGGTTTTTCAAGATACTTTTCTGCTTTAACAAATTCTTCCCTGCTCTCTTTTCTCCCAGCACATTGTTCCTTACTGCAAAACACCTTGCCAGCTGATCGCCCCGTTGGATGCTCACAATAGGCCCTCATTCCACCTAGAGGATGATAGAAGAGGGAATATATCCCTAATTTTAAAATATATCTATTTAAAATGTACTTACATATAATTAAATGCATTGATCTATACATTTAAGATATATAGAATTGGTGTTTGAGAGTTCAGCAGTTCCTTTTAAAAAATCTGTTAACATTCTGGTTATTTCCACTCTGTTTGTTCTTTTTTTCTCTGATGCAGCTTGTTTCTCTCCTGGCAGTCGCATCTTTGCTTTGTGGTAAATGTTGGCTGCTTGGACTCATATACTTGATTATTTAAGGGAGCACATTATTCACTGAAGATATATGATTTATAAATCAGTTTATTATTTAGCTGAAAAGTACTCTCCAGAAATTGCTCCAGTTCCTAATTCAAAGGTAATCTTAAGGAAGTAGTCTCAGTGGTGCTGCTAAGTACTATTTGTACAGTATATCTAACCTTATGTGGAATTTGAATTTCGTTTTACATTTTTTTCTCCTTCTTTCTGTACCTTCTATTTTGACCATTGTAGGAATGGTTAGTAACAGAGAGAAGGCACTATCTAGTTCTGCTCTCAGGTTATAAGAGACTGTGTTTCATGTGGGTTATAAACCACACCCCAAACCAAACCCACCACCTTTGGTGTCCTTTGATCACTTTTGCTCCAAAGCAATAGTTGAATAATGTGCAGAGTAACATTAGTAATATCAGTTGTTTAATATACAGATCAATATTTGTATTAGAGACCAATAGCTGTCTTTAGATGATCACTTCTCATCAGCTTTTAAGAGCCCAGGCACTATTCACTAAACTAGGCTCTTATGAGGAATGTTATCACAATTGTCTAAGTGTTTCCACAAGGCTATAGTCCTTTGTAATTAGCCCAGCAAGCCCATCCTGTGACTTCTTGGTTATTCCTTGGCTATATATATGCAGCACACACAAATATCTCAGATAAATTACTAACCCTGCTGTTCTGTTTGAAAGTTCACCTTCTGGCGCATTGCTTTTATGAAAGTCCTACATTAATTAGCATTTACTTCCTCTAACCGGAAGAAAATAGGTAAAAATAAAACTAGTGTTCAGCATTTATTTTGCAGTGGACCATTGAAAAGGCAACACACAGCAAGCAGTGAGAATGGTTGCATCAGTCTGGGTTGACTAGGGGAAAAATCAATAAACACATATGTATAAGAAAAAGCTTTATATAAAGAGTAATTGCATATTAAGAAAACACCACAGATAAATTCCAGAAGTCCGATATTACCCCATATGTCGACACTAGTCCATAAAGTCTGTTTTAAACTATTCAGGAAGATCCCAGGTGGGCGGAAAGTCTTTTGTATCCAGTGGTAGTGGAAGCATCTTCGTTCTGGCATCAGTCTCCATAGGGATCCTCCACCTCCATGGCTCTGGATCTATCAGTGTGTCTCCATGAGCTTGTCGGCAGAATACAAAACAGAGAGTCTGAGCAGAAAGAGTGTCTGGCCTCCAGTTAGCTATCTATCTCCTTTGTTCCTCCAAATGAGGTCACAAACTGCAACCTAATTGACAGACTAGACTCCCCCCATTTGCAAGTTGGCAGGAGATAATGGAACTACCATAGACCACCTGTTGTCAACTGGATACTTTTACAGAAGTCTTTAACCATATATAGTTTTTAAACAAAACAATAACAAAATCAAATCTGTACCTAATCGATCAAACTAAACTTCCTACAGTTCAATATGTGCCAAAGCTTCATTTAAACATAATATTCCATAAGGGAACAACACAACAATATTATATGCCTAACAATTGCAGTTAAGTAACACCTATATCTTATTCCTATAATCTCATGAATATATTCCCCCACCTATGAAAGTTTGTAAACCAAGCAATTCATGCCTTTATATGCCTAATTTTGGGTATCCAATTTCTATATTGCCCACTTACATCAATCCAATGCTCTGAGAAGACAATCATATTCTTTGATGTGAAGAAACCTCATTCCAGTTGGAACCTTGTGAGTCTGTGTCCCTAAGCAAAGTCTATTAAGGACAGGTCATCCATAAAGTCAGCAGCACTATATAGCAATTCACAGACCCAAATAGTTTATCTTTATCTGGTCGGGTTCTGGTCATCTCAATATGGGCTGCCTTACTTGGCCACCCATGGTGCCCACTGATCACTTTGCCTTTAGACCATGGCCCCATCACAAATTCTCAACAACCTCAGCCACCATAGGCTCAGGTTCCACACAGCTCTTAAAACTTCAATCCAGCCAACCCACTCTTGTCTTCTCCTCTAGTTTCTGTAACCCAGGTCCACAGTGTCAGTGGCAAGAATCAATCTATCTCTTTATTGCTGTATTTCTCTCACTTCCACTCAATACGGTGATCCAGGTGGTCACCTAGCAAGTTTTTCAGCCTGCCCATAGGCTCCCTTTAGCAGCTCAGTCCTAGAGTGAATAGTTTCTTCATGGCTCCAACTTTTTCCAGTCTCAGGACAAACCAGTAGTCAAAATTCAAAAACCAAAAGTTTTCTTATTTTTTTTTCTTCTTCAAATCTGTCAACAGGCCCTAGGCAAGTTTCTTCGTGTTCTAACCCATTTAAATTCCAATTTAATGATTGAATGCAAGTAGTCTTACAAACTATTAGTACTTCCCAATAATCTCTATCAATCATTATATCAATAAAAATAGTCAGAAGAAAACAGTATAAACCTAGTAAAACCAGATTCTAAATTCAATTCTTAAAACAGTAAAGTTCAATACTTATCTATCTTATATAATCCTATTTAAACTAGTCTATTGCTATAAAATATTGCCTTAGACCTCTGGATGCATTACCTCAAGCCAGGGCCAGGCCTTCTGTCAGTCATTTTTGACCTTCTGTAAGCCATTTTCACTAACCAGCATGGTCTCTGAGAAATTCAAATGGTGATTTCCCCCCCTGAGCTCAAAATATATATTAATTATATTCATTTTCACCCTTTCAAACAGGAATAACCAAAGACAACAACCAAAGAAAATGATCAAAAGTTTAACTTCAATATTCTCTCCAGAAAACCACCCAGTAAACTGCATAGACATATCTGCCCTCTGGCTAGCCAAAGAAGAAAAATAGTCATGAGGCAGAAGTCAAACAAGCATCTGCTCTCCATCTTTATGATTCGTTTCTCTAGTACCCCACTCCCAAAGCACCGTAATGTGTTAGTCCGGGTAGACTAGAAAAACAAATCCATAGACAAGCATATGTGCATAAGAAAGAGATTTATATAAAGAGTAGTTGTATATTAAGAAAACATCCCATCCCAGTCCAGACCAAGTCTATAAGTCCATACTTTACCCCATGGATATTACCCCATATGTTGATACTAGTCCATAAATTTCTCTTTAGACTCACACCGTCATGCAATGACACCAAATGCAGGAAGATCACAGACCAGTGGGTGGAAAGTATTGTGGATCCAGTGGTAGTGAAAGCATCTCAGTGGTGGCATAGGTCTCCACGTGGCTCCTCCAGCTCCAGGGCTCTGACTCCAAGTGTGTCTCCATGTGGCTTGTCAGCAGAAATATGAAGCAGAGAGTTGAGGCAGAGACAGTATCTGGCCTTCAGTGAGCCATTTATCTACATTGTGTCTCCATATGAGGTCATCAAGCTGTGACCTGATGGACAGGCTAGACTCTACCCCTTTGCATGTTGATAGGAGATTATGTAATTACCACAATAGTACTGCCAAAACCAATCCCAGGAACTACACATGGAATCACAGCATCAAGCTGCCATTGTTTCTTTATACTTTTTGAAGCTCTCTCCTATGTTATTTGGTATTGTTTTATAGATCATTTTTCAGGTCTGAGAACCCTCAAATTTTTCTCATATAAATTGATAGTTATTCCTTCTTCACTATGACATTTTGGCTTACAAAAGTTTCATATGCATGCTCTGCTTTCAGATAGTAAGGAAATTTTGTATATGCCTACAGATACACCTATCTGTATGTGCACATTCATTTATTCATATGTGCCGGTCTATATACATATACCTATATATGTATCTATACCAATCTATGTATATATGTGTCTATACACATATGCATATATACCTATATATGTGTTGTTATTGCTGCTGACAATCTGTAATGCTACAGCATTTTTTGAAATCAATCATTTTTACATGTGTGACCTTTAGTGTCTTCATTTACCTTGTTCAAGCTGTTCATACTTCAACTATATTTGTTATTATCATTCCCTTAACCCCCAAATAACAAGTATGTACTAGGGTCATTTAAAAAGTGAAGACCCGTAATGAGATGGAATGACACAGAAGTGGAAACAATGGGCTCAAACATAAGAATTATTGTAAAGATGGCTCAGAAACGAGGAGTATATCCTTTTGTTGCATTTCCTGGCTATGGTTAGGAATGAATATTATACTGGGACATCAGACAACAAGGACAACAAGAACTATGAAAAAAGTAATCCTCATTTTTCCCTCCTAATCATGAATAACCATAAAAAATCATTGCTTTTTGTGTCTCTTTAGTCTCTCTTTCTTAAAAAGCCATTTTATTGGAAAATAACTCATGTATCATACAATTCTATAGTCCAAACACATTAAGAAGAGTTCTATAAACATTATAAACGTTACCACAATTTTTTAACCTTTTCTTTGTTTTTATATTCTTTGCTATTAGCTTCCCATTCCCCCCAACATCCCCTGCCATACTCCTGCGAAATCACTAACCCAGTTATCATCTCTATGGATTTACCTGTCCTGTATTCTCATATAAGAGAAAACATTCAACTAATATCAATAACACAGTAAAACAGAAAAAAAGCCTCAATTGTAAAGATAGCAGAAAATATTAAACACTAGGCTAAATTTAAAATGGGCCAAAAGGGAGATCAAATGAGGCTGTTCAGATTTTCCTACCTTGATTTGTGTTAGTTTAAATAGGTAGTGTTTCCTAGGAATTAAGATGGTTCTTCAAATTTTAGAGCAATTTTTCATAACATCCAGGTAATATCTTCTTTATGTCAATTTGTTCTGTTTAATATTATCCCTTTTATTGTTCATTTCAATTGTTTTGTATCTTCTCATTCCTTCTGTCCATTGTCATTTTGGCCAATGGGCAGTCAATTTTGTTGTTTCTCTGAAAAAGTCAACTTCTACATTATTTCTATGTCTCTGTATTCTGTCTATTTCTGTTCTGATTTTTATTTTGTCTTCACATCGGATGGCTGTGGACTTTGGGTTGTTTTTTTGTTTTGTTTTTTATTTGCAGTTCTTTATTTGCTGGTGTTTTAGTGGTATTTATTTTGGACCTTACTTCATAAATTTGTGTTTATTGTGACAAACTTGCCTCTAAACATTGCTTTTTCTATTTCCCAAAGGTTTTGATATATTTTATTCTAAGAATTTTTAATTTAATTTTAAATTTCCTATATTACCCAACATTTTTTATGTAGTATTGTTTCCATGTATTTGATTTTTGTCCTTACTTTTTTTGATTTCTAGTTTCATAGTTATAGAAGATTTGTATTATTTCAATACCTTTGAATTGATTGATACTGTGTGTTCATTTTTTAAGCCATTTTGTATAGCAGTGTTGAGGGTCAAGGATGTCACTTATTTTGAGTACCAAGGTTTGCCTAACCAAAGCCATGGTATTTTTAATCACCTCTGAAAAATGTGAAGTTGGACAGTGAATAAGAAAGTGGAAGAAAAATCCATGCATTTGAATTATGGTAATGATAAAGAATATTGAACTACATATATTGCTAAAAGAACAAATAGGTCTATTCTGGAACAATTACAGCCTCAGAAATAAGAAAGTGTGTACTTTGGACATATTATCAAGAGAGACCAATCCTGGAAAAGGGCATCATGCTTGGTAAACAGGAGGGGCAGTAAAGATGGAAAATCCTCAAGAAGATGGACTGCAATGAATGATGAGCTCCAATGTAACAAAAATTATGAGGACGGCCAGGATCAGACAGCATTTTTGTTGTTGTGCATAGGGTTGCAATGAGTTGGATGGGAAGAAATGTACAGTACCTAACAGCAATACCACTCTCTATTACTGAATTGGAAAAAAATTACCACACAAGGCACAGCTCAAGTGAAAAAGGTCCATGGATATTAGCCAACATAAAAGGCTGTGGTTACAAGAAAGCTCAAAGTTTTAACTGCTTAGTAAAACACAGCATGAGACAGTTCTCAGTGGTCACTTAATGAGTGGATTGTAAGCATGATCAATGCACACTCAAATTAGTCAATCACATAAAAAACAAGTATTATATGAGACCATTACTATAAAAATAAACACCAACAAAGCCAAGCTCCTGCTCTCAACTCATCTAATCTTCGATTCCAGCTTCTCAGGTAAGAAGAGGGTATGCCTGCTGAGATCTTGAACCACATTAACATTCCTTTATCTTTCATCTTAAAAACCACCCTGACAGGGTGGCCTCACCTCAACTGCCTCAGATTCCCATGAATCAGGAAAAATGGAAAAGACTAATAAGCTCCTATCACATAATATTATTCTATGTTCACCCCAAATTAACAGACACTCCTACAAAAATGATTAGTGAACTTTACTGGAAACCGAAGTCATGAGAGTGTGAGGCAGAATGCATGTCTGTCCTAGAGAAGGCAACTACACTTCACTTAATGGGTAAATTGGGTGGGGCATCATCCCATTCAGAAAAATATTCAACATCAAGTATTTAGACTACTAATGGGAGGATAAGCTAACCATTATGTAGCTAACTGGACACTTTTGACCTAGTTTGTATTCAACTCTTGGTGACCCAGGCCATGTACTATACACAACCAGGACTTTAGACTTTGTCCTTCTGAAGCACACAGCATCACTCATGGATCACAGCAAAAGGATTAGATTTGGAACTCTAAGTGAATTGGACTTAATCTTAAACACATAGTAGCAGTATAAAGAAACCTGAAGCACTCCCACATGCCTGAGGCTGACATGGTTCTCTTTGCTTTTGTGGAAGAGCACTGATGAAAGTCTTGTCCTATCTCCAACCCTCATGCAAATGTCACTAATATATTAAGATTGTCAATCTGTGAAAATCAACAATTCATATATTTTGGTCTAAAAAACTGTCCTGTACATGCATACTTTCTTTTTCTTGATAGTGTTTTAGAATTTATACCAGTGGCTAAATTAATGGTGAGATCAGTAGAACTACCACATACTCTATTGGGATAATTTATAATATCTTTCCATAAAATAATAATGTGAATCAGGGTTATATATGAATCATAGATACATGAATGGTTTGAGCTTGCACTTAATTGTAGCCCCGATTTAAGAACAATGGACTCTTATGACATGGTCCTGATCAAAGCTTACCCCCATGAAGTGATCACTCCAAATATGGGTGCTGTAGCAAAGTATGGTGAAGAAACAAGATGGTGCCCAGCTATCAGAAAAAATACCATCTGGTGTCTTAAAGCCTAGTCTTCAAACAAGCAGCCATCTAAATTAGGCATTGGATAAATGCACACTGAAAAAGCACACTAACATGTGTGATCTAAGAACTGTAAACAATGGAATCCAGTCCTGGGAGAGAAAATGATATTAGAGCTTAAATTCTAAAACCTGGTTTGCTGAAGGCTGACATGAAAGCCCTTGTGGATTAAGCCACTGTTGAAATCCTTCTGACTGTGGATCAGAAACGGGAAAGGTCTTGTTACCAGACAGTGTGCTTTGTAGTATGGATTACTGCAATTGCAGTTAGGTCAAAATGTGATTGCATTTTCAGGGATCTCTGTCTTGACCTAATGTATAAGTGGTTCCGTTGGAATATTTTCTACTTTGTTATTGATTGAGGGGTCTTTTTTCATTGTATCATTGTTGAGCTGTTTTTTTGCATTCTGTTTCGATTTTGTATGATTTCCAATTATTGAAACCAAGATTATGTGAACTTCTAGAGACAACTGGATTAATATATTCAAAGAAACATATTAAGGGAAGCTGGCAGGAAATGGGGAGCTAACAAAAAGCAATACAAGGAAGAAGAAACATATTGGGATTGATTGCAGAGATGGTTACACAGCTCTGACAATTATCATTGAATTATTGAAATGTATGATATTTGAATTGAATGTTGGAAAAATTGTTAAAAAATGAACTATTTTTATAAAGGGAAGTCATAATTCCCTTACACCTTATACAAAGGCATGAGTTTGGAATATGCATGCTTAGTATTGGGAATAGGAGATGTGCGCCTAGCATAGGATGTGTGTCTACTATTGTATACTGACATTCACATTTCTATTGCCTTAAAACCCCTGGTTTCTTGCATTCTCAAACTGGCATTTAAATGTTACTTAATGTATATGAGATATGGAGCAGTTTATGATGTCCTTAATAGGGACTTATACTGCCCCAAATCTGGCTTCTCTGTACCTTCTTTGCATTGGACTATTTTCTTGATCCACCACCCAACTATCATTTTGTTAATTAGTGCATATTAACTAACACATTTTTTTGTACTGTGGTGGTTTATGTGTTAACTAGAAACTTGAGTTTCTAGACCTCTAGAAACTACAAATGAGAGTTTCCCATGGTGGACAGGTTCCAAAGAAGCTTCCATATGAAGATAAACTAGAAGGAAAGACTTGGTGACCTACTTCTAAAAATTAGCCAGTTAAAACTTGTGGATTACAACAGAACACCATGCAACTGTCTTGTAGTCAACCTCTAATCTGTTTGGAAAAGCAGAGGGCATCAGGTCTGAGGAATGCACTCTGTAAAATGGACGGGCACAATAGCTGCAATAACAGATTTGATTATGTCACGAACTCAGAGCATGACCCAGAACATTTCACTTTGTTGTACCTGTAGCCATGAGTCAGCATCAACTTGACAGAAACTATTTTGTCGATTTTGATGGGATCCCAGCTATTTTAAAATTTGCATTTTTAACAAGCAGCATTATAATCTTTCTCTGTTAGGTTGCAGTAACCCCAGTACTATTATTTGCACAACCACCAACCATTATGAGTCAAAATATTTTCCAGAATATGACCTAAGTGACAAAGGTAACGTACACAATATCATAACTGTACACATCAGAGGACTATCTTATTTTATGATAGCATAACAGAGAACTCAGTGTCTGAGAGCATTTTCAATAAGGAACATTCATGCTCAAGAGCCAGAGGATTTGATCAAGATAGGTGCACTATCTTTCCTCGACTGATAATTTAGATAGCCTTCAGTTGGTGATGAAATATATTAGTTAAATTGTATTATTTGAAATACATCAACATGATTTTGCCAAGTCATGAAAGAAGCTTCAAATTCCTTGTCATGGCATCAGAAGACTTTAAAATCTGCTTCTACCAATGTTTCTAGTTTATTTTCCAGTTACGCACATTATCCTTTTGCCATCATAGACTATTCCAGTTTCCAAGTGTAGCAGTGGATTTCAGGCCACTTAAAAAAAAAAAGAGCTGTTTTCTCTGTACCGAATAGATTTTCTGCCCATCACGAATTCCTGTGTTTCATTCTTCAGTACTACCATAAAGGCTATTTTGTACTCTGTAGTAAGAAAACACAGTATTTTCTTGTTGTTTGTACTTCCATTATAGAACTTATTAATTGTTGGTTTGTTTTACGGATGGAGGATATAGCTGAGTCCCACTGATTACCAGAACTAATCTAAGAGTTCTGTTTGCTAAGGGCAGCTTGTTACTGTCCCAAATGTGCTCATACTAAACCTCAGTGAATATGATTTTTTCCAGAGAAAGATGAACCAAAATAGGTAGACCTTTCTTTATATGGAAGTATAGCAATTCTTCAGCTGATGTGAAATGGGATTCAGAAAATATAAGCTGTAAAATTTGACATTGAAAATTAGAAACATCTTGTTATTTTCAAGGGTCAAATAGGACCCATAAAAAAAATTTGAACTGTGTCTTCAGTGTCATGTATGTTGGAAAGTATGAGATGATGTTGAAAATGGAAATTAAGCTGTTAAATAGCAGCAACAACAAAATGAAAAAATGCCCTTCATTTATACCATATTAAGAATGAATAAATGTAGCAGTGTTGATATTAAACAATTGGGCTTAGAAAGAGCAAGGTTGAAGATCTCACATAACATTAACCCACTTGAAGTCACTCTATTTCAAGTTTTTTTTAATGTACTTATAACATTAGCTAGGAAATATGTGTTTACTTAACCAAGGTAAACACTACACAAAAGGCCCAAGAAACTCTTCTTTGAAGTCTTATCCTCTCTTCCTTCATTTATTCATCATTTCCCATATTACATGACTTGATGTAGAGAAGTTGTTTTCTTACAGAATTGGGAGGAGACGAGCAAGGGAATCAATTGTGGATGAATGCCCATATTTGAGTAGCTTGAGTTTTCTGGTCATTAGATTTATGTCAGCAACATGTACACTGGAAAGTGATGCATGAAAAAGGCACAACCAACCATTACAGTAGATATGTTGGCAGAATTGTGAAATGTATTTGAGAATATATTAGCCTTTGAGTACTTCATAGGATCATAAAACAGCAGAAGGAAGAACTGAAGTCCTACAGTTAGATAGGTAATATGGGGACAGATATTTAATCAATGCACACAACTACAAATTCTTTAAATATTCTTACCAAGAATCCTCACATAGATGGAGTTTAGGGGATCTTTGGATGACTTGAAAATTATTGGAAATTTGTTTCTTTGTTTCTCTCACTCTAAGATGTGCCTTATATGAGCAAGGCTATCTCTTATTCTTCTTCTATCCTTCAATTTTATTTCATGGTATACATTGAACATACTCATTTTTTTAATTTAAAATTGTTTCTGAAAATATGGAGTCCAAAACCACATGAAAATCTAGGGAGCCCTCATGGCATAGTGTAATGTATTGGACAGAAAATTGCAAGGTCAGCAATTTGAAACTAATGAGGTTTTCTACTCATAAAAGTTTCAGCCTTGGAAACCCATAGGGGAAATTCTACTCTGACCTTTAAGGCCATGAGTTGGAATCAACTTATAGGCAGTGAGTTAAACTTTGTTTGAATTTTGAAGCAATCCATTTGGTGACAGTGTGGGGGATTTTTTTTGAAGTCATGCAACTAATAAGGAGCATTTTCATTTCTACCAATATGTTAAAATATTTTAGATTAAATGTTACCGTCTCATTGAATGGAGGAGCCCTGATGGTGTAGGGCTTAGATATTAGGCTGTGATCCTCATGTTGACAGTTCAAACCCACAAGCAGCTCTCCAGAAGAGAGATTGGGCTTTCTACTCCTATAAACAGTTACAGTCTCAGAAACCCACGGAGGTTAGACATGAGTCAGCAGTGACTCAATAAGAATGAGTCTGGTTTGGTTTTCTCAATGAATGATTTAAAACATATTTATCGTGCTTTGAGCCAATGGCAAAAGGCTCAATTATAATACTTTTTACACGTTCTGTAATCATTCCTTCTTATTAATTAATACTTTTATTGGGGGCTCTTACTGCTCTTATCAAAATTCATGCATACATCCATTGTGTCAAGCACATTTGTACATACATTGCCATCACCATTTTGAAAGCATTTTCTTTCTGGACTAATCAGATTTATAAGGTAGAATTGAGGTCATGATAGTGGGGGGGGGGGAAAGCATTAAAGAACTAGAAGAAAGTTGTATGTTTCATCGGTGTTATACTGCTCCCTGACTGGCTCATCTCTTCCTTGTGACCCTTCTGTAAGGGATGTCCAATTGTCTACAGATGTGCTTTGGGTCTGTACTCCGTCCCCTACCCCGACCCCCCATTCACATTGGTATTATTTTTGTTGTGGGTCTTTGATGCCAGATACCTGATCACATTGACATTTCATGATTATTCAGGCTGATGTGCTTCTTCCATTTGAACTTTGTTGCTTCTCAACTAGATGACCACTTGTTTATCTTCAAACTTTTAAGACCTCAGATGTAAGGACTTCTGGGAAGATGGCAGCTGAGTAACACATATCAGAGAGAGTCTGCAGAAACCAGCACAGGAGAGTTACTAAGAGGGAAAGTCAACACTGCTGGATCTCAGGAGGAGCATCATAAAGATAAATAGTTACAGAGCCACAAGGTTTTGAGGGGCTGGGGCTTTTGGCTTACCACAGTAGAGGCCAGCTAGGCTGAATCAGGGACCATTTGGAGCCGACACAGGGTCTTTATCTCAACATAGCCACAGCTTGATGCCACCTCAGGGAGGGATTAAACCCTTACAGCCCCAAGGGAAGGGCTCAGGGCTCAGCTATATTGTTATTTTTGTTTCCCTCTCCCCTCTCTATTCCAACACAGTCTCAGCAGGCATAGTTTTTAATTTTTTTCTCCTCTGTTTCTTCCCTGTTCCTTACACATGACTGACAACCTCCATAACACTCCCCTTAGCCTAAGGCATTTACACCTGCCCCCCCCCCCCCACCCAGTTAGGTGAGCTCCACCATGTGCAGCATAGCCCAAGTTAGGGGAAAACCCCACTGACCTTCATCAGGGGATACTAGACCCAATTTCTTTCCTGGGAATTTGTGCTTGTGTGGCTGGGGGAGCTCCTATTTTTCCTTTGTTGTCCCACATGACTGAGGGAACTTCCTCCCACTTACCTTAGTGCCTCGCATGGCTTAAGGCAGCTTGGCCAACACTCACCAAGATGCTGCAGGAACCTCTGCCTAACTTCTTCAGTGATCTACCTGACCAGGGCAATTCTGCTCATCATTTGCAGTGTTCTACAACAAAGCAGGCAGCCAACCAGCCTTCTGGGGCACACCTCTTGAGAGTGAAACCACAGGAGGATAAAGTGGTAGGCTAATTCCACAGTGAAATTAGCTGTAGGCAGTTCGATGAAGCATTCCCATGAGTCTCCCAGAGAGTGCAAGTGTTCTCAGAATCCCTGGAAAATGGCATGCTGCTCCTCTAAAACAATGCAACACAAATAGCAATCAGCCCTAACGACCTCAATTAAGAAAAGGGAGGAACAATGGCAATGGCAGAAGATGTGTTAAACCTAATGACATGCATAGAAAAAGCAGATTTTGAACTGCCACAGAAAGAAACATTCAGAATGCTGCTTGGAGTCATACTGTACATAAGGGAAACAATACAGAAAAAGGATGAAATGATAGAGGAGATAAAGCCCATACACCAAAGGAAAATACAAGAGCTTAGAGAGGAGATAACAAAAACCAGTAGCAGACTCATTGACTTCTAGAATTGACTGGAGGAAGTAGAGAACCACATCAGTGACTTGGAAGACAGGCAAGCATACTTTAACAAATGGGAACAAAAACCTAATAAGATCATCAGAGAAGCTGAAGAACGCCTAAGTGCTATGTCTGATGCTATGAAAGGAATAAAGTCAGAATAATTGGATTATTTGAGGAAGACACAACAAAAGAAGTCATCAGCAACAATTTTGAGAGAATTCTTGGAAGAAAACTTCCCAGCTTAATGAATGAAAACCAAGAAGCCATTTAGGAGGTTGAAAAAACACAAGCCAGACTGAATCCCAAGAAGAAGTCACCAAGGGACATAATAATTAAGCTATCCAACTTTGAGGAAAAGCAGAAAATCATGAGAAGCTGCTAGGGAAAACCAAGCAATCACATATAAAGTTTCCCAAATAAGAATATGATCATTCCTATCAGCCAAAACTATGAAGAAGTGGAGAGAGTGGAGTAACATATTCCAAAAATTGAAGGAAAACAATGCAAACCCGAGAATTCTCTACCCAGTCAAATTATCAATCAAGATAGATGGAGAAGTAAGAGTCTTCCCAGACAAGGAAAACCTTAAAGAATACATTAGAAGAAACCTAGCCCTACCAAATACCCTTGCCAATCAAGTATGGGCAGAAGAACAACACTCACCAAGCATAAATAAGAGATGGCTATATAGAACAACCTCAACCAGAGGGAAACAAAGGGAAAACAGACTCCAAGATAGCACTGTTGTAAGGATGAAAGGAAGGCAAGAATGGTCTGCACACATGCACACACATGCACAGCACACTAAGAAAGAAGGTAGGAAAACACCCAACACAAAAGGTATAGTATGACATTAGAGAGTCCACAGATGGAGTTAATAACCTTGAATATAGATGAACTGAATTCAGGCATTAAAAGACTGAGGCTAGGACAATGGCTTAGAAAACACAACCCAGGAATCTGCTGCCTATAGGAGACACATCTCAAGGTTACAGACAAAAATAGACTGAGTATCAAAGACTGGAGAAAAGGATACCAAGCAAACAACAATTCAAAAAAAGCAGGGGTTGCAATCCTAATGTAGGATAAAATTGACATCAACATGCAAACTCTAAAAAGAGATAAGGAGGGACACCATATAATGCTCATGGGAATGGCAGACAAAGAAACACTAAGCATTGTAACCATATATTCCCCAAATACATGAGAGGCCTGCTGAATATGTCAACCCACCACTCCAAAAGATGAAAAAAGAAATCACAGCCTCAACCATCATAGTGGGCAACTTCAATAATCCACTCTCTGAGAATGATAGATCACAGGGAAAGAAACTGAACAAGGAAGCTAGAGATCTAAACACTACAATTAGACAATTTGACCTGATAGATATTTACAGAGCTTTTCATCCAAATACAAAAATTCACATTCTTTTTGAGCTTGCATGGCACATGTGCATAGATAGACCACATGCTGGGGCTTAAGATGAATCTACATAAATTTAAATACATTGATATCAGACAGACCTCTCTCTCTCTGATCATTGTGCCATAAGGCTGGAAATCAACAAAAGGAAGATGAAAACAAGAGCAAACAGTTGGAGGATGAATAACTCTATTGCAGAAGGAGTACGTACTGGCACATATCATAGATGAAATTAGGAAATTTCTAGAAACCAACAAGAATGAGAACACGATGTACCAAAACTTATGGGACACAGAAAAGGGTTATAAGAGGGAGTTTCATAACAATACATTCACACCTGAAAAAGAAAGAGAGACTCATGAGAGATATGCTGGCACAAAATTTACTACAACTTGAACAGAGTCAGCCGGATAGTACTACAAATAGAAGAAGAAAAGAAATAATAAACTGAGGACAGAGATTCAGAAGAGGGAAAATAAGAAAACTATGGAAAATATGAATGCTGCAAAGAGTTGGTTCTTTGAAAGGAAAAACAGAATCAACAGATCGCTTGCAAACCTAACCAAAGAAAGGAGGGAACACATTTCAACAGCAAGAATGAGGGATGAAAGAGGGGACATTACAGCAGATCCTAATGAAATCAAAAGGACAATTACATAGTACTATGAAGGACTGTATTGCAATGAATTAAACAACTTGGAAGACAGTGACAAATTTTGGGAAAACAATCCCTCCCTAGACTATCCACAAAAAGGATGTCAAGAATCTCAGCAGATCCATAGAAATTAGAAGAAATGGGCAAGGTTATCAAGGGATTACAAAAAAAAATCCCCTGGAGCAGATGGGTTCACTGGAGAATTCTACCAAGCATTTAGGGAAGAACTAACACCAATCCTTCACAAACTCTTCCAAGACATAGAAAAAAAAGGCAAACTCCCAAACTCCTTCTATGGAGCTAGTACAATTCTGATAACAAAAACTGGCAAGGATTCCCACAAGAATTGAGAACTACAGACCAATATCCCTATGAACATCAATGCAAAAATCCTTAATAAAATACTGGTCAATAGATTACAAAGGTATATAAAAGGTATATAATTCACCATGACCAAGTGGGATTCATACTAGGGTTGTAGGGATGGTCAGCATTCAAAAGACCATTAGTATCATTCACCACATTGACATGAAAAACTATATGAACCACATGATAATATTGATAGATGCAAAGAAAGCATTCAACAACTTCCAACACCAATTCCTGTTTAAGACAATTGAGAAGACAGGAATGGAAGGAAAATTCCTCAAGATAATACAAGCTATATATGAAAAACTAACAGCCAACGTGGTAGTCAGTAGAGAAATAGGAACAGAATCTCACAGAAAAAGGGGACCAGACAAGTTTGCCCCTGGTCTCCACTCTTATTTAACATCGTACTGGAGGTTTTAGTTAACATCATACAGCATAAGGCAAAGGAAAGATATCAAAGATATTCAGCTGGGGATGGAAGAGGTGAAACTATTGTTATTTGCAGATGATATAATTTTATATATGAAAAATCCCAAAAGCTCCATAAGGGGAGTACTGGAAGCAATAGAGGAGTTTGGCAGAATGGCAAGATAAAAGATCAACAAACAGAAGTCCATTGGATTGCTATTCACATTGGATAAGACCACAGAAGAGGAGACCAAATATGTGGTACACTTCACAATAGCCAGGCACAAATTGAAATATCTAGGGATCTACATGACTAAAAGAAAAAAAAGATTTGCATGAGAAAAACTACAGAACACTATTACAAGAAACCAAGCATGACCTCAACAAATGGAAGAATGTCCCATGCTCATGGATTGGAAGACTTAATATAGTAAAGATGTCGGTTCTGCTCAAGGCACTATACATGTTTAATGCCATCCCGATACAGTTACCCTCATCTTACTACAAAGAAATGTAAAAACTGATTACCAACTTCATATGGAGAAGGGAGAAGCCCAGAAGTAGCAGAGAACTCTTCAAGAAGAAGGACACAGAGGAGGACTTGATTACCTGACTTTAGCGCATATTATTCATCCACTGCTGTCAAAACTGCATGGTATTGATATGACAGATACTCAGATCAATGGAAAAGATCTGAAACCCCAGAAATAAAATCATCAGCATACAGACTACTGATCTTTGATAAGGGCCAAAAAAATATCCAATGGGAAGCACATGCTCTCTTCAACAAGTGGTTCTGGAAAAAACGGATGTCTACCTACAGAAAAATGAAACAAGACCCTTAACTCATTCCATGCACAAGAATAACTCAAGGTGGATCACAGACCTTGAAGTAAAACCCCAAACTATTAGGGCCATCAATGAAGAACTTGGGACCAATTTGTGATATTTCGCACAGGGAATACATAGGCTATCCAAAATAGGGAAGGACACAAACACAGAGGAGGAACCAATTGACAAATGAAATATACTGAAGATAAAACACCTGTGAACATCAAAATAATTCACCCAGAGAGTAATAAGAGTCTACCAACTGGGAAAACATCTTTAGCAATGACACATCAGACAAAGGCCTTATTACTAAAATCTTCAATACTCTGCTAGCTTTGAAAAAGAAAAAAAAAAAACTAATTGCCCACTGAGGAGGTCGGCAAAGGACTTGAACAGAAGTTTCACAAGGGCAGAAATCTAAATGGCCAATAAACATATGAGAAACTCTTCCCGATCTCCACCCATAAGAGAAATGCAAATTAAAACATCAATGAGATACCACTTAATACCCTCAAAGATAGCCAAATTCAAAAAATCACAAAGAAATAAGTGTTGGAGGGGCTGTGGGGAGAAGGGAACGCTCATCCACTCCTGGTGGGCCTGTAGGTATGTACAGTCACTATGGAAATCGATCTGGTGATATCTAAAACAGATGGAAATTGAGCTACCATGCAACCCAGCAGTCCCCCTACTGGGCACATACCCAGAAGAGGCAAGAAAAAACCACGGCGAGACATCTGTGCTCCAGTGTTCATCGTGACACAGTTCACAATTGCAAGGAGTTGGAAACAACCCAAATTTCAATCAACTGACGAGTGGATTGAAAAACTGTGGTACACACATACAATGGAGTACTATGCATTGCTAAAAATCAGTGATGAACGTATGAACCATATCACCACATGGGAAGAACTGGAGGAAATCATGCTAAGCGAAGTAAGCCAAACACAAAAAGAAAAGTACAGCATGAGTCCACTGAGGTAAGCTTTAAAAAAAAAAAAAAAAAAAGAGGACCTGATGCAAGGGGCTTAAGTGGAGAGCAAATGCCTTGAGAATGATTGGGGCAGGGAATGTATGGATGTGCTTTATACAATTGATGTATGTATATGTATGGATTGTGGTAAGAGTTGTATGAGTCCCTAATAAAATGTAAAAGAAGAAAAGAGAAAAAAATGATTAGGGCAAAGACTGTACAGATGTGCTTTATACAATTGATGTATGTATATATATGAACTGTGAAAAGAATTGTATGAGCCCCAATAAATTGTTAAAATTTAAAAAAAAAATGCAAAAGGGGCATAGGGGAAGAACTACTGTATACAGACATTGCTGGGGCGAGGACCAGGTAGTATGGCAGTGGCCAGAACAAATCCAGAGATACATATGGTAGCCAACTAAAAAGGAGTTGGGGGGAAGAAATAAAAAAGAAATGGGTAGCAGGAGAACAGGGCACAAACCCATCCAAGGGGAGAGTATTGTTTATATCTCCACAGGGAAAGAGAGACCAGACTTTAACCTAGAGCTCTAACATGTGAATGCAACATGCTAGCATGGAGTATGGAACCAGGCAGAGGTCTGAAAGGCCGGCTGCAATCCCAACTAAGTGGACACCTGTCCCTCCCCCCAGAATAATTTATTTCAGAGGAGACCACTGAAGCTGCAGCTCAGGGAGAGGGACATGTCTGATCAGAGCACATGGGAGCAAATGAAGGGGGAGGAAGAGAAAGTGGAGCACATCCTAGTCCACCAAGCCTTGAAGATGATATTCCCACTCAGAGCAGCCAATCCAGAGAAGATCATATGGGCAGCCCCAATTTGAGACACGACATCCCTCACTGACCCATAGCCCTATAGGGGACAACACTGGAGACACTCTGTGGGAATTATGCCTGACCTGATCCCACCACACCGAGGCAAAACACTAAGGGCATGCAACAGAACAGCAAGGGGAAAAGAACAACGAAGTCCCCAGGGAATACCAAAAATAGACTTTGGGGCAAGGGCTTGTCACCCCATCAGACTCGACAAATTGTTTATCCTGCCTATCTTATCTGTATAGACATGCAGAGACAGCAATAAGTGCAAAAACAAGGCAAAGCCAAGAAAACAATAAAGGAAGACAAAACCACCAGCAATAATAACAAAAACAATAAACAAACACAGCAAAATAACAACAAAAAGGAAACCAATGGCAAAAAAGGGAAAACCTATAAATAGCTCCAGGTCAGTGTTTTTTACCTTTAGGAGTGTTTTCCAGTCGAGTCTTCTGGAATGCCACACTCTGTCTGCAAAGTTTATTTTTGGTATTCCCCAGGGACTTCATTGTTTTGCTACCCTTGCTGCTCTCTTGCATGCCCTTCATGTTTTCCCCCAGTGTGATGGGGTCAGATCAGGCACAATTCCCACACTCTGTCTCCAGTGTTATCCCCTGTCGCTCTGTAGTGAGGGATGTCGTGTCTTGTGGTGGGGCCAGCTCTATGATTCTCCCTGTGCAATGTCTGCTCTGAGCAGGAATATTGCCCCGGGGCTTTGGTAGGCCGGAGTGTATTTCACTCCCTCTCCTTCCTCTTCATTTGCTCCTGTGTGCTCTGATCAGACATGCCCCTCTCCCCAACCTGTAGCTTCAGTGCTGTCCTCTGAATTGCATTCATCTGGGGCAGAGGAGGTGGGGTTCTACATAGCTGAAATTGGACTGGCCCCACAGATCTCTTTATTGATGTAACCATTTCTTTCAGATTGATAAGAATCTTTACATAAAAGAATGTTTCAAAATATTCCTGAAAAATCCCATTATTTTTAATTCCATTTTTTTCATGAACTTTTGAAATCCCTTCATATCACAACCATTTTTAGCTTACATATTTAAAACTTTTTGTTGAAAAAATAGTTTATTCAAAAGGTAGTTTAAAATTCAGAGAGTTGTTAAAATCTTTCTTATCATACCCTTTAGTTTTCCATTTTTGGTTTCCATTAAGAGTGAAAATTACAGATTTGCCCAATTTTCCAATTTTCTATGGTTATCAGAGCCATTCAGTGATCTCAACTCTTTTGAATAGTGAAGCGTTTCACAACTAGAACCCATTTGTATAATATTTCAGAAATCAAATGAGCAAGTGCATCATTTCCCTATAATTATACAAATCAAAGGCAATTCTGTGTGTGAATTATTTTCCTTCTTTTAATTCCGTGATCCTAAAGACATTTTATCTCAGACACGATATTGTGCACGATTAGGTTACTAATAAATATAAAGGCTCTTGGATAGTATCTTGCTTTTCAAGGTGCTTACATAGCTGAAAAAGAAACTCCTTACTTTGTCAAAAAACAAAACAAAGTCATAAAACAGCCACACAGCAAATTCCTTTATTTTATTACTGCGGTAGGAGACCAATCTTTGTATCTATCGTCTTCTCAGCTGTCTAGTTTACTACCTGTCAAAAAGTTAGACAGAAATCTGTTAATGAGCGGCAGAGTTAGGGTTGCATATTGGCCCTTAGCCCATCAATAGCCTTCAGAGAACAGATTTTTCTTTGTGAATAACCAGATCACTGCTAAACTGGCATAAATTCTTGCTGAATTAAAACTACTAAACTTTTCTAGCTACTTCATGGAGTAGTTCTTACAAATAGAAATTTGCCTATGATTTGAAGCATATGTAACAAGGACACTTTAACGATGTGTGTTCCTACAGCATCTTTAGTTTCTTTCCCACTACATATTTTGTTTCAATAACTTTAATTTGTTTCGGCAGCATTTTGAGAACGCAACATAAGAGAGAGTACAGGGAGTAGAAGTAGCAAACCACACAAAAAGCCAACACTCACAATTTAGCATGCTATCAACTCTGTGTTGAAAGTCAAATCCTCATAAAATAAGTCAATATAAGAACCACGAGTCTTCTTTCACTAGAGTGTGATCTTTGAGGCAAACAACGGAGCCTGGTGGCTTAGTGGACTACTCATTGAGCTGCTAACTAAAAGACCAGAAGTTCAAAACCACCAGCTCATCTTTGGGAGAAAGATAAAGTTTTCTGCTCTCATAAGGATGAGAAGCCCACAGGGCAGTTCTACTTTGTCTCATAGTATTGCTATGAGTCAAAATTGACTCAATGGCAGGGAAGGATTTTGTTTTCCTTTGTTTTTTGAAGCACACAATGTTCAGTGGTAGAATTCTTTCTTCCAGGAAGGTGGACTCTAGGGATGACCCACAGGTGCAGTCATCACCCATCTATTGAAGGAGGTTTTTATATCTCTATGATGCTGAGTAGGTTGAAGTGGAGCTTCTAGACTGACAGACTAGGAAGGAAGGTCTGACAATCTACTTCAAATATCAGCCAATGAAGACTCCATGGATCACAGTGATCTGATTTTCAACCAATGGTAGAGATAATGCAGAATTGGGCAGCATTTCATTCTGTTGTTTGTGAGGTCACATTAAATAAGTGCTGACTTAATGACAGCTAACAATGAGGCATACATATTTTGGTAGAAACCAACACTGCTTGCATGTTTAATTAACAAAAATAATAAGAAGTAAATGTTCCAGGGGAGGTGGAAAACAAATTACCCCAAACTTTTTGTTTTACGCAAACTGTAAACTAAACCTGTCGCATAGCCATCAAGGTGATTACGATGTATTGTGATCCCACAGAGACTTTCCGGGACTATATGTATCTTTACTCAATCAGACAGTTCAGCTTTCTCCCATGGAAAGGCTGGTAGGTCTGAACTACCAACTTTGTGGTTAGCAGTCCATGCCGACCCACGTATAAAAATATAGAGATATTGATATGTAGGATGGAATTTATATCTCTATTTTTTGTTTTAGCTAGGTTCTGTCAAGTTGGTTCTGTCTCATAGTGACTCTATGTACGACAGAAACAAACACTGGCGAGTCCTGCACCATCCTCAAAATTATTATGCTTGAGCCCATTGTTCCACTCCTGTGTCAGTGCACCTTGTCGAGGGCCTGCCTGTTTTTCAATGCCTCTCTACCAAGCATGAGGGTCTTCTCTTCTTGAAAATATGTTCAAAGAACATGAGATGAGGTCTCACCTTTCTTCCCTCTAAGGAACATTCTGGCTATACTTCTTCCAAGATAGATGTGTTTGTGCTGTTGGCAGACGATGGTACTTTCAGTGTTCTTGGCCATCACTGTAATTCAAATGCACTGTCGTATTAATTCTTCTTTATTGTGACCAACTTTCAAAGGCATTGAAAATACCATGGATTGGCACCATAGTCAGGCACAACTTAGTTCTCAAGGTAACATCCTTGATTTTAAACACATTACAGGGGTCTTGTGAAGCAGATTTACCCAATGTGATGCATTCTTTGATCTTTTGACTACTATTTCTAGCAGTGTCGATTTTAGATCAAAACAGGATGAAATCTTTAACAACTTCAATCTTTTTCCATTTTTAATGATGTTAATTATTGTACTTGTGAGGATTTTTGTTTTCTTTATATTGAGTTGTTATCCTTACTGAAGGCTGTAATTCTTGATCCTCATCAGCAAGTGCTACAATTCCTTCTCACTTTCAGGATGCAAGGCTGTGTCATCTGCATATTGCAGGTTGTTGACAAGCCTTCCTCCAAGCCTGAAGCCACCTTCTTCTTCATATAGCACAGCTTTTCTGATTATTTGCTCAGCATACAGACTGAATAGTATGATGAGAGAGTGCAACACTGAAACACACCTTTTCTGGTTTTAAACCATGCAGTATTCCCTTGTTCTGTTCCTACGACTGCCTCTTGATTCATGTACAAATTCCCCATGTGCACAATGAAGTGAGAAAATTCCAATTTTTTCACTCAAGGATTCCCGTTTCTCAAAGTTATCTAGAGCTATTTTTTCCCCACACAGTTGAATGCCTTGGCATAGTCAATGAAACACAAGTAAACATCTTCATGGTATTCTCTGCTTTCATCCAAGACTCACCTGACATTAGCAAAGATATTCCTTGTGTCACATCCTCTTCTGTGTCTACCCTGACTTTCTGGTGGCTTTCTGTCAGTATGCCTACTCACCTAAATGTTTGTTATAATTTTATATTTATTATAAATTACTGAATGCCAACTCTGAATCCACAATGACACTCGATACTGGCAGATACATTTGAAGGAAGGTAAAATATGGATGTCTGCATACATTGGTAAAAAAAATGGAATGGAACAGCATTCTGTTTTTTGTTTATAAAATAACTATGGTGACATTTTTATAGGAGAAGATTGCTAGGTTTTTTCCTCTTACAGAACAGTTGGGGAGCTGGAACCACTAACCTTTCAGTAAGAAGCTGAGTACTTAATTATTGTGCTACCAGGATTATATGAGTCATGAATCCCATTTTATTTATTTTAAATTCTATTTTTTGAAATAGTTTTATTGGCATATATATCCCTTATCATAGAATTTAAATTGTGTGATTATATTAAGATTTGTACAATAATTATTACTATCAATTTTAGAGAATTTTCTTCTCATACTCATTATTGTTAGCTCCCCATTTCTCCTATCATCCTCTGACATGTTCTTAGACAATTATTGATCCAGTTAATGTATCTATAACTATCCTTGATTTCATAATAAATTCAGAAAGCCAAAGATCACATATACAGGTAGCAAACAAACAAAAAACCCAATAACAATAACTAGGCAAAACATAGAAAATCCTTAATCTAAGAGAAAGAAGAAAATATTAAAAACTGGAACAGCTTTAAAATGGGTCAATAAGGAATTCAATTGATAAGGTATTACAATTCAACCTAACTACATCTGCCATAATGGACTTCATTATGGTCTCTGTCTGATAGTCTGACTTGTCATATCCCTTAACCATGGGCAAAGGGAACTCACCTGAGGTTAAAGCCATGAGGGGATCCTGCAAATGGATTTTTGCCTTCCACTGTCATGCGTAGCCTTCTGTGAGACTAGGTATTCACAATTTAAGCTCTGATACCACACCCTCCTCAAGATTTGGATTTTATTATTGACAATCTTTGGATTACACAAGGTGGTCAGGTTATTCCATGGGGACTTAGTTGACACTTCACTTAGATGGCTGGTTGCTTGTTTGAAGAGAATCCTTTAAGACCCCAGATGCTATTTTTCTGTTAGCCTTGCCCCATCTGGTTTCGTCACCACACTTTGCTATACCCCCCATGTCTTCAATTATTTCTTCATGAAGGCAAGCATCAAATCAGGGCATGGCAAAAGAACTAGGAGTTCTTAGATAGGGGCAGGAATTAAGTGTGAGCCCCAAATCCATTCCTATGTCTATGGCATATATGTCTCTAGCTAATTTAAGAGACTGTATTATCATTTTAAAGTAGAGAACATTATAAATCAACCCCTAGGCCTTAGGATCTAGGGAATAAGGTAATTCTGTAGATAGTGTCATTAATTTAATCTATGTTGTAGAATTGGAAACACTGTTGAGAAAAGGATATATTACAAGTATAGGCCAGCTTTATACTTGAATAGATTAACTCTCAAGTGATGGGACACTATTTACATAAATCATAGGGGTTGTTGATAGGGCAAAACTTTCAATAAAACTCATTCACAAATGCAAAACAATGCCTACCAGATTAATACATGCCATTAAAAAGCAAGGAAGGCTTAAAAAAGTAAATACGTGGTAGTCCTTGCACAATTCATTGGGCACCCTCAAAACAAAAGAACTCAAGGTAAATCTAATGATCTCTAATTCTATAATCTTGAGATACCAGGTGATTGCTTTTTCTCACATTAGGGAGTTTCAGCCTTAAGTTCAAGGGAGTAAATCACTTAAATCTGCTACAGGTGAGTTTGAGGCAAAGTTCAGTTAACTTAGTGGAGTTTCCACATCAAATCCTTATGATATGGCCTATGACCAATGTTGTTCACCTTGAAAGGACAATGTCTAGAGGCTCAGTGGTGTATGAGGGGGTGCATGAAAAAAAAATCGGAATTGTCCTGAGCAGAGCAGAAATCTCAGAGTGCACAATTTTCCTGCTAGGTGAACATCAAGAAACTTGCTTTGAGTTAGTGCATTCAGTGGCATTGCCTGGGAAGGTTCTCTCTGGTCACAGTGAATTTTTTTTGTAAAAGCAATTTTGCTCAAATCTCATTTTTTGTGATGCCCAATTTAAAAGAACAGCTTGTGGCTGTAAAATTTTTGTGTGTGTGCTCTTCAGGAAAAATGCCACAGAAACTGCTGCAATGTTGAACACAGCTTACAATGACAGTGCTATGGGAAAAACTCAAGCATGCACGTAGTTTTCTTATTTTTAAAAAAGGTGAAATGTCATTTGATGACAAACCTTGTTCTGGACGTCCCTCAACTTCCAGAATGGATGAAAATGTCGACTTGTAGTGCATTTGTAGCTTGCTCCACCGAGTCAGACTGTTAATAAAGTTATCTATTTAGAGTTTCTGAAAAGATTGCATAACAGTGTGTGGCAAAAAAAAAAGGTCTGATCCGTGGCATACAGGATACTGGTTTTGCCACCACAACAATGCACCTGCTCAGGCAGCATCTCAGTGCTAATTTTGAGCAAAACACAGCATGCCTCTGTTGTCCTACAGACCTCACTCACCTGACCTCACTCTGTGTGAATCCGTTTTGTTTCCACGAATGAAGAGGGACATGCAAGGGCAATGATTTTAGGACAAAGAAGTGAAATAAAAAGTGAGGGAAGTGCTGTCAGCCATCCAAACAGATGAGTTTGAAAAACATTTCCAAGAATGAAATGGCAGATTTGACAAACATATTAAGTGTAATGGAGAGCACTTTGAAGGTGAAAGGTCTTGGGGAAAAAAATACATAGCCCTTAAAAAATATTCCATTTTTTCAGGGGGTACCCCTCTTATAACGCACAGCTTAGGTCATCAAGGGCTGGAGAGAAACTAGGTCAAAAGTATCGAATTAGGGTTATTCTCTTCTTGAATTCTATATAAGTACTGTTAATCACCCCCCACCCATGGGAAATTGTTCCTCCCAGTTTACCCCCACCAAGTGTAATATAATTGCCTTTCTGAGACATGTATGACTTGCAATTCCTGTAAGACTAGGTTATTCCTCTTGTAGTTGTGTTCTGTTGAATTGAGGTGGTCTTAGTACAATGTTGTATGGCAGCAATTTATTAGTCTTGCCTTTCTGCCCCTTCTGGGATAAATGACCCTGAGGTGTGGTCTCCTCAAGATAGCATTCTTTTACTTAGGTGTCTATCACTAGTTAGGGAAACATATCAACAAGGAGAAAATGCCATTGGAGTTACTACTAAGGGAGAACTCTAGAGTAGTTTAAGAAGAAGTTTAGAGAACAGCCCTAAAGGTAAACGAAAGTCCAGAAGAGATTGTTGATGTAGGCAGGAGTTGAGGCACTAAATCAGGCAGATCTGTTTCTGATTTTTTTATATCTTATTAGAGTGATTGTGAACAAATCACTAAACCTTAGTACCTTGCAATGTAAAATGAAGATAATATTTGATTTAATAGCATTGTTGAGCATTTTAAACTTGACGTGCTTGTCCTCTGTTTTTATAAAGAGCAAAATTCTTGTCATTTAAAAAAAGTTAGCCAGTTATAAAAATTTTTCAACATGCTATCATCTATACCAACATCAGTGTCATCATTGTTGTCAATATCATTATTAGTTGAACAATGTTTAATGTGGAAGTTTAATTCCCTGAAAGCAATGAAGACTCCTTGTGAGATTTTGGGCTAAGGTATGACCGAATCATTTAGCAAAAATACTAATGAATAATTTTTAAAACAGGTCTAGTTTGTTGTGTAAATGCATTTCTTTCTCACTCCTTTGTTTTGCAATTGCCTTAGGCTCCTATCTCAGCTCTTCTCTTGAAGAAGGGCATGGTCCCTCTTATACTGCACATAGTTTTTAGTATTTATTAAACTATTTCTTTCTCAGCATTTCATAAGACCTGAAACTGTAATTTTTCAGAATCTCTCACTCTAAAGTCCCATTTTCTGATATAAAATAAAAGAAATAATAAATTAAAAAGAGAACTAACTAATGTAAAAATATAAAGTCTAAATAGAGCTCTATTTACACATATTGCCACATTTAATACCTAAGGCAATCCTTCAAGCCAGACTAAACTGGGGTGAAACGCTAAGGGCGTGCAACAGAGAAGCAAGGGGAGCAAAGCAATAAAGTCCCTGGGGAATGCCACAAACAAACTTTGGAGCCAGGGCATGGCACCCCACCACACTCGACTGGAAAGCATGCCTAAAGATCAAAAAACAGACCTGGAATATTTAAAGGCTTTTCTTTTTTGCTGTTTTGTTTTGCTCTGCCTTGTTTTTGTGCTTATTATTTGCTCTGCATGTCTATCTAGATAAGATAAGCAGAATAAATAATCCAGAGGAGAAAACAACGGGATCAATGGTTCCAGAGGGACATGGAAGAGGGGAGGCAGGGAAAGGAATTGGGTGATAACAAGCCCAAGGAAAAGGGAACAACCAGTGATCTACAACTGATGGTGAGGAGGGTGTAGGATGCCTGGTAGGGCTTGATCAAGGGCAATGTAACTGAGAGGAATTACTGAAACCCAAATGAAGGCCGAACATGATACTGAGACCGGAGGGAAGTAAAAGTAAATAGAGGAAAGAACTAGGGGGTAAAGGGTATTTATAGAGGTCTAAATAAAGGCATGTACATATGTAAATATATATATATATATATAATGATAGGGAAATAGATCTATGTACATATATTTATATGTTAAGTATTAAGGTAACAGACAGACATTGGGCCTCTACTCAAGTACTCCCTCAATGCAAGAACACTTTGTTCTAATAACCTGGCATTACATGATGCTCACTTTACTGACATGATTGCTGAAGACAAAGCAGCTGCATAAGCAAATATGGTGAAGAAAGCTGATGGTGCCTGGCTATCAAAAGATATAGAGTATGGAGTATTAAAGGTTTGAAGACAAACAAGTGGCCATCTAGCTGAAATCCCAAAATGTCTACATGGATGAAGCACACCAGCCTGTGTGATCATGAGGTGTCGATGGGATCATGTATCAGGAATCAAAGACCTAGAAGCAAAAAAATCATATCAATGTGGATGAGGGGGAATGCAGAGTGAAGACCCAAAGTCCATCTGTAGACAATTGGACATCCCTTACAGAAGGGTCACAAGGAAGAGATGAGCCGTTCAGGGTGCAGCCTAGCATTGATGAAACATACAACCTTCTTCTAGTTCTTTAATATTTCCTCCCCCCACTATTATGACCCCAATTCTACCTTACAAATCCAGCTAGAGCAGAGCATGTACATGGGTACAGATAAGAGTTGGAAACAGAGATGAATCCAGGACAGATAAACCACTCAGGACCCACAACGATAGCAGCAATACCAGGAGGGTAAGCAGAATATGGGAGGAGAAATGGGGAACTAACCTCAATGATCTACACATAACCCCCACCCTAGGGGAAAGACAACAGAAAAGTGGGTGAAGAGAGACTTGGTCAGTGTAAGACATGAAAAAATAATAATTTATAAATTATCAAGTGTTTGTGAGGGAAGGAGGGTTGGGGAGGGAGGGGAAATGAGAAGCTGATACCAAGGGCCAAAGTAGAAAGAAAATTGTTTTGAAAATGACGATGGCAACAAATATACAAATATGCTCGACACAATGTATATATTGTGATAAGAGCTGTATGAGGCCCCAATAAAATGATTTTTAAAAACCCAAAAGATTCATAGAAGCTATGGGTACAAGTTTTCCAAAATCACTAGTTAGTGAAGGACAGAATTATGATATAGCCTTGGACAGCAGCTCTCAACCTGTGGATTTTGACCCCTTTGGGGTTCGAATGACCCTTTCACAGGAGTTGCCTACGACCATTGGAAAACACATATTTCCAATGGTATTAGGAACTGAGACCCATTCCTCTATCCGTCTCTATTGGGGTCCACCCACATGTAGATATGCCCTCATATGAGTACCTGGTATGATGACATCATCACGTCAACTCCATCACATGCACCTTGTACAAATACAGGTGTATGTGACAGGGTTGGTGCCATAATGTCCTTGTGCAGACCAGTCAGACATGTAGAGAGCAGCTACTGTGTAGAAAGCAGCAGCTGTATTGAAAGCAGATACTGTGTTAAAAACTGCCACCATGCTGAAACTAGCAGTATTGGACGTAAAACGATACTTCATGAATTATAATTACTGGGGAAATGTAAAATTGTGTACTGTAAAATCATCAATAACTGCAAAAAAAATCTGTACTATGGGGACTTAATCTGGATGCTGATCAGTCTTTTTATATTCAGCTGTGGTTGATGTGAACACTGCCCCCTTGTGATAGTAACAGGTATGTAAAAGAAATAACACAATGGTAAAATCATAGAAAACGTTAATGAACTGTATTGACTGAACGATGCCAAGTATCATCTTTTGTATTATTAAAGATATTGTTATCTATTATTTTTATTAACAAGCCATCCCATGATGATGGATTGGGTAGAGAATAACGTTAAGAAAAGAAAACATAGTGAGGATTTTTTACAGTATGATTTTACCTCAATAATTACAGCAGGGATTGAGAAACCGCAATGTGTTATTTGTTATGAAGTTCTATCAGCCAAATTTACAAAGCCAAACAAACTAAAATGCCATTTTGATAACAAGCAGCCAAGGTTTACCCGCAAAGATACCAATTATTTTAGAAGCAAAGCTGTTGGACTCAAGAAAGCTAGACTTGACACTGGTGGCAAGTACCACAAACAGAACACAGCAACCATTGAAGTCTCATATTTGGTGACACTCAGAATCGCCACAGCTATAAAACCTCACATTGCTGACTATTTACTGTTGCCAGAGGCCAAAAATATTGTTCGAGTTATGATCAGAGATGAGTTTGTTATGAAAGTGAGTGCAATTTCCTTATCTAACTATACTGTCTGCAGAAGAATAGGTGACATTTCTGTTGATATTCTTGATCAGGTAGTCCAGAAAATTAAATTTGCTCCACTTCCAATATTTAGCATCGAGCTTGATGAATCTACAGATGTTGCAAACTCTTCACAGTTACTGGTTTACATGAGGTGTATTAATGATGGCAATTTTAACACTGAGTTTCTTTTTAGCAAACCTCTTGAAATGATAACTACTAAATGTGATGTAGTTGACACAGTTGGTTCATTTCTGAAAGAGCATAATATTTCTTGGGAAAAGGTTTGTGGTGTTTGCATAGATGGTGCTCCAGCTATGCTAGGATATCGATCTGGATTTCAATGTTTGGTACTGAATGAGTCACCGAAAGACATTGGAACTCACTGTATGATTCATCAGCAAATATTAGCAACCAAGATGCTGCCACAAGAGTTATAAGAAGTCATGAAAAGCGTCATAAGTTCTGACAATATTGTAAATGCGAGCAGTTTAAACAGTCGACTTTTTTGCAACTGGGCAACGAATTGGATGTGCCGAATATGCTCTGCTATTTCACACTGAAGTGAGATGGTTGTTGAGAGGAAATCTTTTTTTAAAATCATTTTTTGGAGGCTCATACAACTCTTTTCACAATCCATACATCTTTCCACGTGTCAAGCACATTTATACCTTTGTTGCTATCATCATTTTCAAAGCATTTTTTTTCTGAGCCCTTGGCATCAGCTTCTCACTTTTCCACTCCTTCCCCCATCTTCCTTCCCTCACGAACCCTTGATAATTTATGAATTTTTTCGTGTCTTACACTGACTTTAGTCTCCCTTCACCAACTTTTCTGTTGTCCATACCCCAGGAAGGGGGTTATATGTAGATCATTGCTTTCTACCCCCATCTTTCCCTTACCTCCTGGTATCGCTACTCTCACTGGTGGTCATGAGGGGTTTATCTGTCCTGGATTCCTTGTGGTTCCAACTCTTATCTGTACCGGTGTAAAATCTATAATCTAAAATCTCCCCGGATTTGTAAGGTAGTATTGGGGTCTTGATAGTGGGGGTGGTGGTGGGGAGGAAGCATTAAAGAACTAGAGGAAAATTGTATGTTTCATCAGTGGTGGACTGCACCCTGACTGGCTCATTTCCTCCTCGCGACCCTTCTCTAAGGGGTTGCACAGTTGCATGCAGATGGGCATTAGGTCTCCTCTCTACACTTAGCCTTATTCACATTGATATGATTTTTCAGTTGTGCGTCTTAGATGCCTGATGCCTAATCCCATCAACACCTCATGATCAAACAAGATGGTGTGCTTCTTCCATGTGGGCTTTGCTGCTTCTCAGCTAGATAGCTGCTTGTTTGTCTTCAAGCCTTTAAGACTCCGGACACTATAACTTTTGAAAGCCAGGCACCATCAGCTTTTTTCACTACATTTCCTTGTACACCTACTTTGTCTTCAATGATCATGTTAGGAAGGTGAGCATCATGGAATGCCAGGTTACTAGAGCAATGTGTTCTTGCCTTAAGGGAGTACTTGAGTAGGGACCCAATGTCTATCTGCTACCTTAATTTGTAACATATAGATATAAGTTCATAGATCTATTTCCCTCTCATTATATATATATATATATATATATATATACATATATATATATCACATATGTATATGCCTATATTTAGACCTCTATAAATTCCCTTGGCCTCCTAGTTCTTTCCTCTATTTCCTTTTACTTTGAGAGGAAAAGTTTTAAAATGTGTTTTTGAGCTTCGTGAACTCAAAATGCTTTTTAATCAGAAAGCAAGACCACAGTTCAAGCACTTTTCAGCGATAAAAGTGAAATGCAGTAAATAGTTTACTTGGTTGACATCTTTGCCATTTTGAATGAGTGATCACTGCAAGGACCAAATGCAACATGCCTCCATTTGTCTAAAAAGATCAGATCATTCCAAATGAACTTCAGCTTTGGCAAAAAATAAATTGGAGTAAAATGAAATTTACATGTTTCCTACCTTATCTGCTTTCTTTGAGGAACATGACATTGAACCAGACAAAAGGATTATGATGATAATTTCTGTGGAAAAAACACTTGCACATGCTTGCAGACGACATTTCATTATATTTTCCAAAACTACCTTACAACCTATTGCACTTACCAGAAGCCCACTCACAGTCAATGTTGAAGATGTTCCTGAGACAGCTCAAGAGAAGTTCATTGAACTTATTAACTGTGATGCAGTGATAACTGATTTCTCTACAATGCCAGTTACAAAATATTGTTTCAAGTGTTTAAAGTCATATCCTGTTCTGTCTGAGATTGTGTTGAGCCTTCTTCTTCCATTTCCAACAACAAATCTTTGCAAAACAGGGTTTTCCAGCTGGTGTTGGTTATCAAGTCTAAATACAGAAGCAGACTCGTTGTGGAAGATGATCTTCATTGTGTTCTTGCAAACACTTCCCCAAGAATTGCTGATCTGGTGAGAAAGATGCTATCTCAACCTTTACACTGACATTGGCTTTTTATGCATACTGTCATAAAACATAGCAATGTAGTTTATTATTATTATATTAATACTGTTACCTATGCTACACCATGCTTCAAGGCAAAATTTAATTTATTTGCAATTAGAAATAAATATTTCACAATACACAATTACATATTTTTGTGATTAATCATTATGCTTTAATTATTTTTGATTTGTAACAATGAAAATACATCCTGTGTATCAGATATTTACATTATAATTCATAGTAGTAGCAAAATTACAGTTAGGAAGTAGCAACGAAAATAATTTTATGGTTGGGTGTCACCAAAATGTGAGGAACTATATTAAAAGGTCATGGCATTAGGAAGATTGAGAAACACTGGCCTTGGATATACTGGACTTCCAAATCTAGGCATTTCCCACTGTGCTTTTTCATAACAAATATGAATCTCTTCCATACTTTTACTCTACCACCCACTGTAGTAGCCTAACCATAGAGATCACATTCATTCTTCATAAAAACAAGAGTCACAGAATTTTCCTCAGCAAAACCTATGGTTTTAGAACAACTGAGTTCAGTTTTTACCCCAAGTGGATGTGAGGGCATTTTTTGTGTGTAACATCATTTTTTTTTAATGTTTAACTTTTAACTAGTGTATTACAGACATAATAAAAATACACAAAATTGAGTAACTATACTACTATAAGGGGAATATATTTTTGTAAGCCCCAATAAAAAGATTTATTAACAAAAAAAGGTCAGGAAATAGAATATTTGTAGCATAGCAGACGCCCTCTATTATCTTACTGCCACAATCTCCTCCCTGTGCTAGGCTTGATATATCATTGCTTGACATATTTTTCAAGCATAATCAGATACAATTGATGGAATAGAAGCTATTTTTATGTATGTGATAGTCGATAACCCAAAAAATATATATTTTAAAAATGTAAACTTTTTATCAGAAAAGGCTATCATGATTGGTAAAGTAGAAGAGAAGTTGAATTACAAAAAATGCTTACTGAGTTGGATTACACAATAGACTTCACCATACCAATGGTCATGAACATAGGTCAGCCCAGATCACTGTTATATATAAACTGTTATTCATAACTTTTCCCCTGAGAATTTATAAACAACTTTTTCTCATTCCCTTCAGCCTTTACTTTGAACTTTGACAGGTAATTTTGAAACGCTAAGTTGGTGTCCTGTTGTTATGCCCAACATTTATCCTTTTGATGTAGAAGAAATTTAATCTCATATTGCTCACCAAGATGTTGATAAAATGTTATTATGACTAGGCTTTTTTCCAAGGGGACATGTGTCAGTGTCTCTCTAAGTAACTCCCTTATAGAGTGAAGGCCTATGTGTTTATTCTCTGTACACGAGCGTGCACAGACATAACCAACTCACACACGAGTCAGTAATGGAAGATATTTAGTTTTGAGGGTTTCCTTGGAAAGTTCTGGAACATTTGAAGTTTAGAACAATGGGGCACTCTACCCAAATGGTTTGATTCTCTTAGCAAGATCATTTTGGAAATAAAATGTAAAGCCTTATTTTATTGACATTGATATTGGAGTCACCATTGATTTCCACCCTGCTTTAATCCAGATACATTTCCACTTGTCTGATATGTGAATTCTTCCCCACTACTATCTTTGTAAAATTCCTTTTTGTTTTGGCTCATTTATTTCGTCCAGTTCTGTTTTGACTTCTTCCTTGAACACAGGCTTTCTTTGCAGCTAAGGGGAGAACACCTGCTCTCAGCAGTCATCAACACCTGCCATGTCCCCTGGTGGTTCCCAGAAAACTCTAGAAATGAAGAAAATATGTGTGAACACATATCCCAGAATCCCAAATAAATTGCTGGGGGGAAAATTCTCCATAGAACTATCTTGTTATGTTGGACTCTAGGCAAATTCTTCCCCAGTGGGCACGTTTGAACTTCTACAGTCTGCTTTTGGTTATTGCAATTATTTTACATGGTGAGAGTGACTACTCTGACTTAAAATCCCATAATGCAAATAGTCCTTTGCGATTGCTAAACTCAAGAATATTATTCCAATATTATTCTCATAGAGATACATGTTCGTAAGTATTAAGGAAGTAGCATAAATAATCACAATGAAACTTCACTTGTCCAATGCAATAAAGAGATTGCAATTGGTAATGAACTCTTCATGTGACATTTTCTTAATCTCTTCAATTTACTGGGCAGCAGAATTTCCCAGACTCTGTTGATTCTTCCTGTGTGAATTAGTGATATTTTGTCAGAGTATTTACGTGGGCAGTGATCAACAACAGATAAAATGTTTCCCTGAAATTAAGGCACACAATACATATTTATATACATATATAATATACATACATGTATATGCAGCATGTATACACAAAATAATAAGCTAACTGCTAACAATAGACCAAAGTTGAGTTAGGACTTCCATCCAGCATGCTGAGTATTTCTGTACTCGTTTCCCTTTATGGAACACCCATCATTTCTTCTCCCACTCTGTCTTGTTTTATTAATTTATTTGCACACTCATTTATTTATTGAGACCAGTTTGTTCAAGAGTTAAGTGCTCACTGCTAACAAAGAGACCATAGTTCAACCCCAGCAAGGAGCTCCATGGGACGAAAGACCTGTTGATCTGCCCTTGTGACGAGTATAACTTAAGAAATCATACGGGCAGTAATACTACTTTGATAAGAGCCAGTATGAATCTGAATCTATTTGAGAATATAAAACTTATTTATCTAATCATTGCATTAGTTGTCTATATATTTATGTTGTAGAAAGGATACAGGTTGATATGTCCTCATTGGCCTGCTTTAGGTCCACTAAGCTCTTTGGTGTATATGGGAGTAGCCATCCGAAGAAAACAGCTCATAGACAGTAAACGGTTTAACCAAGTCAAACAAACTTAGAAACGAGTCGTCTGTGTCACAAAGATGCTGAAGAATTTGCCTCAAAATGAATTTGCAATGTAAATCTCTGCATTGAGGGTAGTTTTTTGGAAACCTTGCACCTTCTGCTTTTTGTTGCTATGTCTTTCAGTGTGCTCCTGGAAGCGGTTTCCTCCTTGCTTGGAATCACACTGAAAGCAGCTTTAAGAGAGTTCAATTCCAGTTATTGCTTTTAACAAGTCTTGGGGAAACTTTACTCTTTAATGATATGTAGAAATTAGTGCATTAAAATTTCAGTTGAGATTTAATATCTTAGTGACTTATTTTTCTCGAGATTTAGCCATCAACAAGATCGAACAGCGATCAAAGAATGGGTTATCAAAGGGGACTTCAAAAGTTGGTGGGAAAATAGATCTAAAAGATCATGAAACTTTTCTATGAGTTCTTTGAATACACCTGGCATATGAGTCTCGTGTTAAAATAATCAATCTAGCTTATGTAAGAGAGTAGCCACAACTGCTATGAATACTTTAGTCTATTCACCAAGGTCTCTCAATTTATTAATATTGATATTATCACAAATATTTCTGAAACTGATTTTCAAACATAAGGCCACAAGTTTAGATTCATACAACTTTTGTTTTGGGTAAACACATAGATAGCTAAGGTTTGGTGCTATTGGGGAACGGCAAAGACAAATGGAATCTGTTACTTGAAAGCAACTCAACATACAATTAAAACGTTTATACAAGAAGTTTTCATCATTGTGGGTGTGTGTTTATTTTTGGCCATTCTTGTTCTGCTGCTTCTGAATAATTCAAGGTAAATCTTCTCTAGACCACAGACAGTTCAGTTAAGCTAAAATCTGTTTACTTTCATGATGTTCTTGGGGTTTTGACATACAGACTGAAAGGACATATTGCTTAATGTTGAAAATAGAAAGATAAGTATTCCACCCGATTTTCCAGACATAGCATTTACTTTAGGTGACCAATCTATAATGAAAGAAAGGTGTGCCAGTGTGTTTATGGAAAGTCAGCATATGTGTATAGACTTATTTGACAGGCGCCGTCCCAGTTTATTTAATACATAAAAAGCACATTTTTCTTGTCTCCTGAATTAATCTCTTCAACCCCATCTGCGTGAAATTGGAAAGCTAATTTACTGTTTCTTAAATTCAGTCTTTTGCATAGGTGGATAAAGGGAAATGGCAGCCGTCAGCTTGTGGTTTTGGATTTGTAACTCACCTAAAAGGATGTTCTTAGTCTATGTGGATTTGAAATGTGAAGTTTTGGAATTAGATCTACAGAATTTTTTTTTTACCTAATTTGACTTCACTTTGTTTTGCTTTGAAATAAATTGTTTTTTGCTGTTGCTGCTGTTTGTTTATTTGGGGGGATTTAATTCTACTTCAATAAATTGGAGAAAATCTTATTCTTCTAAATATTTAATTGTGTACGTCTTTATTATTGAAATAACAATGTTTCAAACTTTACCTTTAACTCACACACTTGCATATAGGGCAACATAGAAAATAAATGTTAAATTTGATTCCAATTCCTTACATATACATATATACTCATATTTTAATTTTTAAGGTTAGTGAGTAGAATTGATTTATCTTTTCATTGTAAACATCACCTATTTTCCTATTTCCAGACTTTAACTTAAAGGCTTTCTTTGTTATACAGCTTATTTTACTTGCCTTTGTTTTAAAAACTCAAGTTTATCACCACCATTTACAGATTTTTATACGGTGTAATTTGCGCTTGGCTATTAAACAAAAGCTTGGTTCCCCAACTGGTGTGCTGAAGCAGATCTGGTGAGCGTCTCCCTCTGGAACAGTGGTTCTCAACCTGTGGGTCGCGACCCTTTGGGGTCGGAGGACCTTTTCACAGAGGTTGCCCGATTCATAGCAGTAGCAAAATTACATTTGTAAAGTAGCAATGAAAATAATTTTGTGGTTGGGGGGTCACCGCAACATGAGGAACTGTATTAAAGGGTCGCTGCATTAGAAAAGTTGAGAACCGCCGCTTTATAGTATTGCAAGAAAACACTATGAAGTATAGCAAGAAAACTCTGAAGCACATGGAGTCACCATGAATCAGAATTAACTGGATGATCGAATGGATTTCCTGAGTGGGAGCTTGGTTTACCACAATATCTAATGATTATATATATATATATATATTCCCCTCCCTGGTCAGCTAGAATACAATCAAATTAGATTGTCTACATGGCTCTGGGCTCTAGCTCTGGGCTCTGTTCTAATGCTCTTCAATTACTGGGTTAAAGCTGTTTTGACTGGTGACCTCTAATAGAGATTGTGCATTGTTGTAGCCAACCTGTGTACATATGGGTGACATGGCAACACATTGCAAAACTTTATGTATAGCTCTGCAAATACTAAAAATGATTCAAAAATAGAAACATCTCTTGGGGAGCTTCTCCTCATGAAAAATTACATGTATATTTTAATACACATATATACACAGATATATATTAAAGGTTTAGTTAAAACAAAAGCACCAATATGTATGAATATAAGCTATAGACTCTTTAAGATAAGAAAAGTGAATTGCATTTGAATAATTTTTTACTTTTTTTAAAGGAATTTACTAAGTGGTCAGCAGAAAAGTATTTTATAATTTGAGACTAAGCAACAGTACGATGTTTCAGTATGGAATTTTTTAAAAGCACCCATTCAAGAAAAGAAATCAAAAATGTGTTCCATTATATGTGCAGTTTTCCACCCACCCAATGATTTTCTGTGCTCTTCTTCCTCATTATGGTCTGTTTTCTTGTATTGCCAGCAATTCTGAGATGGCTGTAAAATCCTCCCCACTTTATTTCCTCAGCTTTCTTTGGCTCTCTGTCTCCTTATCAAATAAACTTACCTAATGGAAACCCATTCTTAGACTTCTCACCTTTGTGCCAGCCACAATGAAAGCTATCAGGAAGGCAAAAATGAAAAGCAGCACAGGAGCCAGCAGACAAATGGTATCAAATGATTCATTGAGTGAATGTTGTCGTCCACACAACCCAAAGCTGAATGTTAATTAAAATGCTAGTTATATGTTGATATATTAATTGGGATATATTATTATCATCATCATTATTATTGGACACATAGAGCAATTCAGAAATTCAATCTGCTTCAAAAGTATTTCTCAGAATATACGCCCCCAACTCAAGAGGTAAGCAGAGGATAATTTAGAAATAAATGCTTTTTAGTTGAAATTGAATGTCAGTTCCCAGGCCTGTGGACCTGGCTATCACTGACACATTACATAATCCCAGCTGAGTCGGTTATTTCTCAGTGTTTCATGTCCTTCTATGCTAAGGATACAGGATTGTTGGACTTTATCATCTCCAAGGCCTCAGGTCTAAAATTCTATGGTCCTCTCCTAATCTGTCATGGACAAAGAACTTCTAAGAAAGCAATGTATGTTCTCTGTGTTAAACTTTTTTTTTCTGAAGCCAAAGGAGTTGATTGCTGGGTGAGACAGTAGAATAGGCAGAGAGAGACTCATATCCATCATCAGGCTAAATATCCATTCTTGGTGTTTAATGCCCCAAAGTACCTTGATCTCTCATGAGTTGGGCCACGATTTATTTCAGTCTCGAGAGTACAATAAACAGCTCACTATTAGGTACCTTATTATCAAACTTGGGTCCTTTCTTTAAGCAGGGCTGAAGAACCTTTTTCTGCCAGGGGCTATTTGGGTGTTGATAGAATCATTCATGAGACATAGTCGCAAACATTTAATTAACTCATTCCTAATGAGATGGCAGGAACTGCTTCTTATTGGTAAGCTTGTGAGACTAGTTAGTACTGATTATTTCATTGGCCTTATATGGCCTGTAAGCCAAGCAATTCCCACCCTTGGTGGCAGAATTTTTGACCTCTGAGTAGGACACCTGGGTTCAGTTGATAGACAATGAGCCTCAAGCACAGCCGCCATTCATCTGTCAGTGAAGGCGTCCACATTGCTGGAACGCTAAATAGGTTTCACTGGAACGTTTAGACTGAGACAGACAAAGAAAGTCCAGCAATAAAACAAACAAAACAAAAAACCAGGCAATCTATTACTAAGATTCAGCCAATAATAACGGTGAGTCACTGCAACCCAATCTTGTTCTGCACGGGGTTATGAGTCAGCAATGCCAAAATGTAACTGATATTAAGGAGCACAATGGAGATTATTTAATAGTCATTTTTGTTTGGTGATATTTCTTCCTTGGGATCCTGTCTACTTTAATAACCCTGTCTGACTTGTTAATATTAAGAGTGATAGGTTGGACCTGCTACTCCATGGGGAAAGATGAAATGGATTTAAACTTTCTGAAACCCTGTTTAAGGCCAAAGAATCAGAATCAACTAGATAGCAGGTGTTTTTAATTTGCTTGTTTGTTTTGTTTTTAAAGGAAAAACGCATTACTAGAAAAGCATATATAATTTCTTACTGAAAGGAGACCAGCCCATAAAGTCAAAGTCAAGCTGCCTAGGGAGTATAGAGATCCTGGGTATCAGAAAACACTTGAAATAGTTACACTTCTCTCAAGCATGACTCTCATCGGGAATGATGACTTAGCATCCCCACATCTAATTTGTCATTAAAAACCAGAGACCAGTTTTAAAAAAATATAAACTCTTTATAGTCAAAGTTCAACCCACTGCCATCAAACCAATCCTAATACACAGTAACCATGTTTTGGGTAGCCATACTGTAAATCCTTGTTGTTAGGGGCTGTCGAGTCAGTTCTGACCAATAGCCATCTTTTTACTATAGATACTATTGTTGGGTTTCTGTTTTCAGGTTTTATAACATTTCATCTTATACACAACAGAAGGAAACACTGGCCGATCCTGCGCCATCCTCACAATTGTTCCTAAGCTTGAGCCCATTGCTGATGCCACTGTGTCAAGCTCTCACTTGTCTGCTTGTTTGTTCTACTGTGGTGACTTGTGTGTTGCTGTGATGCTGGAAGCTATGTCACTGGTATTTCAAGTGCCAGCAGGGTCAGCCAGTGTGAACTTGTTTCAACAGAGCTTCCAGACTAAGAGCAGACAATGAAGAAGGACTTGGCTTCCCACTTTGGAGGAAGACGCCACTGAAATTTTATGCACAGCCTCGAAGGGTTTTCAAATACTGAAAGCATAAGGAAAGGAAACAGCACATTGCTGGATGTACTGTCGGCAAATAGGCCCCTCAAGTCTGAGGTCACCAGAAATTTGACCGAGAAGAATCTGATTTCTCAGAATAGGGATGACCTTTTAACCTCCACTTTAGCACCATGAAGCCTAACTGGCAACACAAAAGTTCGTAATTACACTTTAGGAACAAGGAATGGTGCTCACTGATCTCTGCACACCATGAATTTCAAAATTGTCTGAAATGTTCAGATTCTTTCCTTAACCTTTATATTTAGTCTAATAAATACAGAGATAGAAGTTGATGTTGAGGTGCATTTTTCGAACTTAGGACAATGTTAAAATTTTGGCTTAGCAGTTAGCAAACATTATTTTTCCAGGATCAATCATGGCATTGAGACTGTATGATTGGATGATTATTATTTGAAGGCCAGAGAGTTATTAAGGCTTAATATTCAAAGATTTTTTAAAGAATCATTTTACTGCGTGCTCAAACATCTCCTAACATAATCCATACATACATGCATTGTGTCAAGCACATTTGTACATATGTTGCCATCATCATTTTCAAAACATTCTTTCTACTTGAGCCCTTGGTATCAGCTCATTTCCCCCTCTCCCCCAACCTCCCTCCCTCATTAACCATTGATGATTTATATATTTTTTTCATGTCTTAAAATGACCGCTGTCTCCCTTCACCCACTTTTCTGTTGTCTGTCTCCCACGGAGGGGGATATGTGTAGATCATTGAGATCCATTCCCCATTTCTCCTGCCACCGTCTGCTTACCCTCCTAGTATTGCTACTGTCATTATTGGTCCTGAGGGGTTTATCTGTCCTGGATTCCCTATGTTATGAGCATTTTTATCTGTACCAGTGTACATGCTCTTTTCTAGCTGGATTAGTAAGGTAGAATTGGGATTATGATGGTAGGGGTGGGCAGGAAGCATTCAAGAACTAGAGGAAAGTTGTATGTTTTATTGGTACTATAGTGCACCCTGACTGGCTCATCTCTTCCTCGTGACCCTTCTGTAAAGGAACACCCAATTATCCACAGATGGGCTTTGTGTCTCCACTCTGCACTCCCCTTTATTCACATTGATATGATTTTTTGTTCTGAGTCTTTGGTACCTGATACTTGATCCCATCAACACCACATGATCACACAGGCTGGTGTGCTTCTTCCATGTGAGCCTTGTTGCTTCTAAGTTAGACGGCCACTTGTTTTACTTCAAGCCTTGCAAATCCCAGATGCTATATCTTTTGATAGCCAGGCACCATCAGCTTTCTTTACCACATTTGCTTATAATAATCAAAGTTTTAAATCCGGAGTAAGATGACAAGTTGGGGACTTTGGTTTAGCTATCTTGCTTTGAAGGTGCTCAATGAATGATGACCTGGGTTTACCATCTATTTACTACTTTAATATCGTCCTTGCTTTCTTATGTCCTGTATTTATTTTGTAAGTATGGTTCTGCCTCTTGAATGAGTGTTAGTGAAAGTTTTTCCCCTATCACCAAGCCCCATTTTTGTGTAAACATAAATCCATCACTGAAGAGCATAAATTGTATACATGAACAATTCAAGTATTACAATATGAAGCCGGTCTGTACTTGTGTAGTTTCTTTTTCTCAACAATGCTTAAAATTCTATAACATTGGCTAAATTAATGGCATTATCAATAAAATTACCTTATGTCCTAGGTGATAATTTATTATGTTCTGTATCATAAAACTATAATGTCTGTAAAATAAACCAGAGACATATATAACCACAGATATATGAATGGATTGGGGGCTCACACTTAATTCTAGTCCTACTCTAAGAACAATTACATGCTTACATGGCTCTGCTCAATGATGCTCACCTTCATGAAGAGATTACTATAGAGTGCTCTATTGAAGTGTAGTGAAGAAACCAGATAGTGTCTAACTATCACAAAGAATAGTTTCTGGGATCTTACAGGGTTATCTTCAAAACATCAACTAAGTCCACATGGAAAAATCAAACAGGCTTGTATGATCCAAGAAGCGAGAATAATAAAAGCCAAATGTGAAAGGGAATAGTATCAGAGCTTAAATTGTGAACACAGAGTTTGCAGAAGTCTTTCAATGACCGTGAAAGTGCAAAACCCATTTGCAGGCTCCTCTCATGACTTAAACTTCTGGTGAATACTCTCTGACCAGAGCCAAGGACTGTGAACAGCCTTGCTATCGTACTAAAAGCATTGTAAAGAAGTGGAAAATGGACAAGTAATTAGGTTAAAAGTTAATAATGTAAAATTTGTTCTTCTTTTTGACCCATTTTAAAGTTGTTTCAGTTTTAAATATTTTCTTTCTCTTTGAAGTTTTTCCATGTAATTTTTCTAGTTGGTTTTTTTTTTTGTTTGTTTGCTTGGTATGATTTTGCAAAATGTGTTTTATTTTTTATGGTCCATGAAATTCAGGCTATGTACATCTACAGAGGCTGTAATTAGATAGGCATATGGCAGGAGAGGATGGGGGAAATGGGGAGCGAACAAGAATGAGCATGAGAAGAAAACTGTTCTGAAATTGATTGTGGTGATGATTGCACAGATGTTTTTAATATGACTGAATGATTAAATTGTATGAAATGTGAATTATAAGCCAATAGAACTATTTAAAAAAAACAAAAAAGTCACTGAACACATTATTTTAATATCTCATAGCATGACTTTCTCATATTGAAACATATTTAAATTGAATGACAGAAGAAACAACAATTACTGCATGGCTGAGAAGATATTGTAGAGAGCCTCTTTCTCCTGATGATTCATGTGCCCAGCCCAACGCTACATTAGAGATGTCTATTTCATTCCTTAATGCCAGGGAAAGCTCCTTCTTTAACTAAACCTTGGAGTGGATTTTAACCTATAAATAATGAAACTTTGGTCACATACTGGTTTTTCAATTACACTTTGGGATACTAGTCCTTTCAGCAGCACCTTTAGGTGGGGGCAGTAAGCTTTTTCACAGGGAATCCATGTAATCAACTTGAACTTCAACCAACACTACTTGGTATTAGGTTTCAAAGTAACTTGGTTATGTGAAAGAGGCAAACATTATTTTTCAGACAGTCACTAATGTAGTAAGTTCTATTTTCTGTTTTATACTGGCTTCCAGGAAATTTTTTAAAATCTATATAAATTTTGTCTTTCTCAGTCTAATTTATTATCATAACATTGTTTTTATATACTTCTGCTTTTCTATATTATTTTGGAGATTCTTAAAAGTCAGTTTCAAATTATACAGAATAAGTTTGGAATTAATAAATAAAATACAAGAACAATTATCTATTCATTAAATAAATGTACATTGCACCGACACTGTACCATGGCCTACACCCTAACCAATCTAAAAGGAATCATGCTTAGAAAATTAATATTGCTCTCTCAGTTAATTATTTGAGATTGAAAAATTATTTATCGTGGAGAATAGCTGTAATTGATTAGAATCACTGCAGGCATTAGGCTTTGATATGTTTGAGAGAACATCTCAATTAGAATTGGAGAGCTTGTTAGAATGCTGATTCCTGGGTTTACCTCAGCCGTACATAGTTAAAATCTCAGAGGTCAAATCCAGACAGATCTCAATATTTACAGAAGTCGTCCACGTGATAACCACATACAGTAATGGTTGTTTCTTTGGTGAAGAGAAGACTGAGGTAGGAGTCATGAAAGGAACTCCACACTGTGCTTATCATTTCTGGAAATGGATAAAAATAGGTCATATTTAACTATATTTCTTAATTACTATCAGGTAAACAATAATAAATTATTTATATTTTCTCATTCATATATTAAAAATTGGTTTATATTTATCTACACAACAGAGGAAGAAATAAATAGAAAATTAATAAAAATTTTATTTAAGAATATGATCTATTTCCTCAGAAGAAATCAAAGACATTTATTGATATATGGAAGATGATGAGAAAATATAAATTGTAGTATAGAATTAAAGTTCTGGAGTTTGTTCCTAATATAAGGTCCCTGAAAGGGTAAAACTTCTCGTTCTTAGTACAGTACCTAGTGCACGTATGCCTCAGTGATCGGTTGAGTTATATTAAATTTATGGAGGAAAAAATATCAAGGTCAAGTTGTGTCATTTTCCCCCCTGGATATAAAGAAGGTTTCACCTATCATCTCCTGTTTTATGTGAATAATTTATTTTGCATAAGTTGAATACTGTTTAAACAAGCCAAGTATCACATTCCTTTGGTCTGAATAACTATACAGGACATACTTTAAAGTAAACTACTTAAGAATTGTTTTAAAAATGTCTGTATTTTAGAAGGTGAGAAATCACGAGATAGGAAGTGTTGTCTGGGTAAAGTAAACCAACTTGAAAGCCAGTGAGAATATTTATGAGCAGCCAACCCTCTCTCAGTGTGGTCTGATAGGCCACCTGAACACAGATAGTGGTAATGCTGGGAGCCAAGGGTTTGGGGAGGGAAAGCGGATACAATTTGATTCTTTCATTTATATGGCAAATATAGCAATTGTAAAACGTGAAAGGGTTATCCAGCTACCACAGTGTATGCGCATATTAATACTGAGATGCAGAAATGAATTCTTCCAGACTACCATGGGCCTACCCATTTGAGTGTTAAATATGGGTAATAATGACAGTGATTTACACTCAACTATTTAGAAAATGTTCAAATATTTAGAAAAATCCTAACTAAAACCCGTTGTACATTGCCCAAGCTCCAAATAAGGACTTTTGTAAATGTCATTTGTGAGCCTAGAGCTTTCTTTTCTGGCAAGAGAAACATACCACTTTTGCTGAATATTTTCAATTTGCAATATATTTTCACTTGGGAGACTGAATTGATTTCAGAGGGGAGGGCCGGAGGAATGGGCCTTTTCAGGCTGTCTAGGTCACTTCTGGGTATTACATGATGTGGCTTAGCGTTTGGCAAGTCACAAAGAAGCTGAAACTTCATTGTTTGAGCATTCCCTTGTATCATGCCCACTCTTATTGACTGGAATTTTTTAAAATTATTTTTTGTCTGTCACTTTCTTCTTTTCTATTTGAAATGTATCAGCTTCACAGAGCCCTCCACTCACAGAAAACATAATCCGATTTATTACCATGACTAGGACGACATGAGTACTTCTGAGATTTCATAGTATCAGAACTCACAGGTCGCTCACCACTTGGATTGATCTGGTGTAGGTTCCTCGGGTCAACTGGAAAGGGATCTTCTAAATCTAATGCAGTTCATTTGCCCTCCTGTATTCTAAAGGAATATTAAGATCTAAGGAAGGAACAATAGATTAACTTTTTTTCCTTCACTGTTTGTGTGTGTGTGATCTCAGTCATCTCTGATTGTTCCTAAATATTTAGTTCTGGTGCCCAGGTGGTACTTTGGTTGAAGACGAGAGGGAGAGGGATACTGGCTCTACTCTGACTAGAAAACCTTGACATTGAAATTGTCCTTTGACTGTCCACACTGTATTAGTAGAGGGGCAGTGAAAAAGAAGAAAGCCCCTCATGAGATGGACTGACACAGTGGCTGCAATAATGAGTTCAAGAAGAGGAACAATGGTGAGGATGGCGCCGGACCAGGCCAGGTCTTCATTCTGTTGTGCATAGGGTCGCTATGGGTAGGAACCAGATGGATAGCACTTAACAACAACAACTAGTAATTTTTGAAAATGTGCATGTTTAAGTCGATGTTTAAGCAGACTCTCACTAAGGGTCACAGTTGGAACTCAGGCATAATGAGGCATAAGTCATTTGCACTCTGCTTGCTCCACTAGACATTTCCAACAAGAAGAATACTGAGCATTACTTTCAAGCCATGAGAGTCAGTCATTTGGGTAGCTTTTAAATGGGATCCTTTAATTATCTTACCATCTACACTTCTTTAATAAATTCTCTGTCATAGGCCTTTGTCCCTCCATCTGTAAAACAGAAATATTGGAATAGATTATGGATCTCATAATTTACCATTCCAGTGTGGATGTAGAAGTACTTTGAAACATTTTATTATTATTATTAGTGTGAATTGAGTCAGGGTTTACATTTACATCCTTGATTTTTGATTGCTGATTCTATGGGCTTTGATCATGGATCAACAAAAATGAAAGCATGGCAACTTTATTATTTATAAATCATGATATTGGGTTCTGATGTGAGAATTTTTTACGTTGGGAATTAATTTGTATTGAAGCTATAAGCTCTGTCACTCATAAGTGCTTCAGTTTTTCTTTACTATCAGCAAGCAAGCTTGTGTCATCTGCATCATTCAGATTGTTAAGGAGCATTTCTTCAATCTTGATGTAGTGTTATGCTTAATCCAGTTTGGTTTTTCAAGTTATTTTCTCAGTGTGCAAATTGAAGAATTGGGAAAGGATTTAATCTTGACCCGGTTCCTGATTTTGAACCATGCCGAATCCCTTTGTCGTGTTCTAAACTATTGCCTCTTGGTCTATGTCCAAGTTACCCAGGAGCACAATTAAATTTATGTAAGGACTTACCATTCTTTGCCATGCTATCCATAGTTTTTTATTAAGCACACAGTCAAATGTATTTGTGTAATCAATAAAACATAAGTAAACATCTTTTTAGTATTTTCTAATTTCATCCCTAATTTGTCTAACATCAATATATCATTCCTTCCATGACCTCTTTTAAATCTGGCTTCAATTTTTTCCAGTTCCAGTTGCAAAAAAAGTTGCAACTATTTTTTAATGTCTTAGCAATTTTTTAGTGGCATGTTACATTAATGATATTGTTCAATAACTTCCACATTCTGTTGGGTCAACTTACTTTGGAATGGCTAATGTGTGACTTCCTGTCCAAATTTCTTGATGTAGAGGAGTACTTCTAGAGGTGCATCCATTTGTCGACACATTTCAATTGGTATTCCACCAATGTGCAGCTTAACATGTTTCTTTTAATATCATATGGTCCTTCCTAAAGCAGTTGAATGTTAAGCAATTCCTTTTGATGCAGTGATTCTGCATATTACTTCCATATTCTTTTGAACATTATCCGACGTTTTGCTTATAGGATCCTTTAACACTGTAACTTGAGGCTTGTGTTTTTTCCTTCAATTCTTTCCATTTAAGACTGTCAAACACACGTGTACTACCATTTTGATTTTCAAACTCCAAATATTTGCACATTTCATTATAATAATGTACTTTGTCTTCTTTAGCTGATCTTTGAAATTTTCTGTTCAGTTCTTTTAATTAATTATTTATACTGTTCACATTAGTTACTGCAAGCTAAAGGGCATGTTTCAGAGTTTCTCTGACATCCATAGATTTTTCTTCCTACCTTGTCTTTTGAATGATCTTTTGCTTTCTTCATGTATAGTATTCTTGATGTCATCCCCAAACTCATCTAGTTTTCGGTGCATCAAATTTATTCTCGACGTGTCCTTTAAGTTCAGATGGGGCAAGCTCAGGGTCATACTTTGGTTCTTAGGACTAGGATTATTTTTCTTCAGTTTCAACGTGAACATTTTTGTGAGAAACTGACAGTCTGTTGTGCAGTTGGACCTTGGCCTTGTTCTGACTGACAATATTGAGCTTCTCTATAGTTTCTCTCCACATGTGTAGCTACTTGGATTCCTGATTATTCCAAACAATGAGGTCCATTGAGTCACATTTTATGTTGTTGAAAAGCGGTGTTTACTATAAATAAGCCATTTGTGTTGTAAAATTCAATCATGATATCACTGGTATTGTTTCCATGACCAGCGCTATATTTCATAACTATTGATTTGCTTTGCTTCCAAACTTTTTCATTCCAATCACCAATAATAGTCAGTGCATCTTGACTGCACATTTGATCAATAGCAGATCACAGATATTGGCAGAGAATTTTCAATATTCTTTGTTTTTAGTCATTGGTGCATATATCTGGATAATAGGTATATTGAATGATAGTTACACTCACTGGTCTTCCTGTAGGGATAAAGTTATTATTTTTCTGTCACTGACAGCATTGTACTTCAGAATAGCTCTTGAAATGTTCTTTTTGGTGATGAAGACAACAACATCATTTCTTTTCAATTTGTCATTCCTAAAATAGTATACTGCATGATTATTTTATTCAAAATTCATATACTGGCCCAATTTTAGCTCACGTATACTTACCGTACCAATTTTTATGTGTTCCCTTTCCATTTTTACAACTTCAAATAATCCTAGATTCATGCTTCATACATGCCACATGAGACATTCAACATCAGTAAGTGAAAACCTGCGAAGGTTTACTACCTCCATGTTATTAAATGTGTCTCTGCTTTGAGGAGGCAGGTCTTTCCAGTCTAATTCGTACGGCCTTCCGGTCTTACGGACTCAGCTTCACACACTACCTCGAACAATCTTCCACTGCTATGAATAAGGTTTCACTTGCAAAATAGTCATGCCAAACATTGATTCATATTAGAATCTTTTGTGGAGCTTATTATACAAACAGATGCTTACTCCCATTTAAGACATTCTGACAGTATTAACCATGATGAGACTCACAAGTTAACACTTTAAAGAATCTTCTTAAATGATTTAGAATCTATATTTTCAAATAATTTAGAAACTGTGTTATAAAGCATAAATCCCTGGACAAAGATAGGATGAAATTATTAAGTTTATAGCTAAATGGTAATGCTGATGAAGATACAAAGACAGAGAAGGACTAACATCCTCAGAGACATGGGAAAATGAGACACAAGTTGCAATGTAAGGAAGAATATGGATTTTGTGTCAAACTGAGTAAAATTATAAAGAAATTATTATTTTATATAATTCTTCACCAACATTTGTAAATGAAGTGGTTTCCTATAAATTATAGTATTTTATTAGAAATGGAAAGAACTAACATTCCTGCACAATGTACCAAACGTGAGGTAAAACTAACCTTTTAAAAGAAGGTGAACAAGCGGCCATCTTGCTCAGAAGCAACAAAGCCCACATGGAAGAAGCACATCAGCCTGTGTGATCACGAGGTGCCAATGGGATCAGGGATAAGGCATCATCATTAAAAAAAAAAATCTTACTATAGTGAATGAAGTGGGGTGAAGAGTGGAGACCCGAAGCCCATTTGTCGGCCGCTGGAGATCCCCTCGCAGAGGGGTCTAGGGGACAAGATGAGCCAGTCAGGGTGCGATGTAGCACCGATGAAGAATACAGCTTTCCCCCAGATCCTGGATGTTTCCTCCCCCTCAACTACCATGATCCGAATTCTACCTTGCAAGTCTGGATAGAGCAGAGGTTGTACACTGGTGCATATAGGAGCTGGATGCACAGGGAATCCAGGGTGGATGATACCTTCAGAACCAGGGGGTGAGGGGTGATACTGGGAGAGTAGAGGGTGAGTGGTTTGGAAAGGGGAAACTGATTACAAGGATCTACATGTGACCTCCTCCCTGGAGGACAGACAACAGAGAAGGGGTGAAGGGAGACGCCAGATAGGGTAAGATATGACAAAATAATAATCTACAAATTATCAAGGGCTCATGAGGGAGGTGGCAGCGGGGAGGGAGGGGAGAAAAAAAAAGAGTACCTGATGCAAAGGGCTTAAGTGGAGAGCAAATGCTTTGAAAATGATTAGGGCAAAGAATGTACAGATGTGCTTTATACAATTGATGTATGTATATGTATGGATTGTGATAAGAGTTGTATGAGCCCCTAATAAAATGTATTAAAAAAAAAACCTTTTTCAAAGCAAAAAATAAATAAATAAAAGAATGTATAAATGCTCTATTTATGAGTCTTACCCAGCATATTTATTCTAGATTAATTTTCTAGGTCCTGTGCACAGATGATATGGCTATGGCATTATGAGAACATGGTTTTGAGAACTACCAACCAACCCATTTTCATCAGGTTGGTGACCTCATTTGGGGGAAATCAGTTCACCAAACCTTTCTTCCAAGGAATCTTTGATCAGACTTGAATTTCCAGCCTTTCAGTGTCCTTGTGTGGTACAAATAATTAACACTTAACTGTTAACTGATAGGCTAGAGATGGGAGTATATTCAGAAGCAAAACCTGGTGATCTAACTTTAAAAAAATTGAGCTTTGTACAGCATAATTCTGTTCTAACAAACCCAAGGGCACCATGAATTGGAGTTCATCTAAATGACATCTGTTCTTGTTTGTTTGTATTTATATATATCAGTGATTTTTAAGTTGGGATCTGAAGACATAAACTCTGAAAATTCAAAATTCCTTTCAACTTTACAAGTCATCTTCCCTGTGATCTCTAATGGTATTAATACAAATATAGGCTCAGTAGTGAAGACAGTACGCAGGTGTCCTCACTGCAGGATAAATATACCTGCAGCAAACTACTATGCACTCTGAATCACCAAAACGTTTTTGGAGTATACACTACCCCGAATATTCTTGACCCTGTAGTCTCTTCCTCTATCGAACCTCTGAAGGTTTTTGGAAATATACTTTGCAAATGTTACTCTATTTCAACTCTTACTAAGCAAACTGAATCCCAGGAAATTTAATAACAATGAAAGTTAGAACTCAAGTTTCTATACTCATCATATTTCTGCTCCAATGAGCTGACCATTATACAAAAAATCATCACTGGACAGCATTGAAACATCATTATGATGAAATCAGATCAATTCCAAGATAAACATTTGTTCTCTTGCACATCTGACTTACAGTCAATGGTACAGAGAGGGTAGGAAGAGGTGGCTCTCCTCTAGTATTGAGTCACTAGATTTTGAGTCATACCAGTGAGCAATAACAATCAAACTTTTGGGTCTTTTAAAAATTCATTTTATGAAAGGAGGAGCCGTTGTAGTTTTCATTGGTGCATAAAATTGTTCATACTTATTTACTTAAAGTAAAAATATTTTTCTTACTCTGCTAAAGTAGGCAAAAATTTAAACACATCACAAATTTTCCTCCCATCCCTCAATTACAGATAGAGTTCACCAGAGGCTTCTTTCTGATATAGTCCCCACAAATGAATCTTGACATCCCACTGACATCCATAGGCTTCTGAAAACCAGATTCACACAATTTAGGCTCTGATACTAATCCCACTATTGATTTCAGATGATAAGATTTATAATCCTTCTGTGACTGATGATGGTGTGTTTCTGCTATGTGGACTTAGTTGACATCTCACTTAGATAGCTGCTTATTTGGAGACCAACCTTTAAGACCCCAAACACTATTTTATCTGATTGCCCAGCATGATCTAATTTCTTCACCACATTTTGCTACAGCAAAATTCTGTGTTCCCTTTTGTGTGTGTATTGAGCAGGGCAATGATGTAAGAACTAATTGTTCTTAAATCAAAACTAGGATTTAGTGTGAGTGAGCCCAAAATCCATTCCTGGACCTATGTTTTTGTTTTGTTTTTCTTTTCTTTTAATTTGTTATGATTTGGGCTTAATACATGTGTCATATCATTTCATAGTTCAATCATGACCAGCAGAATTGTAAAATTGCTTCTACGATCAATTTTCCACCATACTTTTTCTTCTTGGATTCCTTGCCAATGTCTTCCTTTGACTCACCCCACCACTTCTGCAACCCCAACCCTAAGCCTTTATTCTACTTGCTTTCCCTGTAGGTTTATGAATTCTGGGTTTCATTTATTGAAAAAATATATATCTAACACAATTTCAAGAGGGTGATGGACCCTCTTGACATAACATCTCTGAAATATACCCCGATATGAAGAAACAGAAACAAAATAAAATGGAATGTCCATTACAGGTTTGCTGGAATCCTACATAACTTAACGCAGCATCTAGGGCATTGATTTGGCAAGACCTAGTTTGTCTTCCTACCAAGAGTTCACCAGTTTGGGTACAGCTGTCTTCTATTTCCTCAGACACCATGTATTTTCCACCAGAGTTCTCAAATTAAAAGTGTGTCTGAGATAGAGTCCAGATCACCCAGTGGAGATCCCGCATGTTATATCACTGATGCAACCTCTGGAGCATGCTGTGCACCTTAAAGATCCATGATTCAGTGTCTCAATGCTCCCCAGCACCTGGCCTAGGTCCCCGGGATACAGCCAGCAGCCCATGTCAATGTGGCCCATTTGGTGCATACCACCAAAGCCACTACTCCCCTAGTATCCCCAAAAGCATTTTCAGTCATTCTTCCCCACAACTGGTCCTCCCTCTTTCCTACCAACAAACATGTGTTTACTCCCTTTCCTCTCTGCTGTGTTGTTTTTTTCCCATCAGTATTCCTCGTCCCGCTGGTAGGGCTTCCTGCCTGTCTGGTGGGATCTCTCATACAGCAATGCTGTAAACACACCCCCTTCCCCTCCCTTGACCATTTGTTTCCAGCTCACGTGAGGCACCCTCCAGCCAAGTGACCTTCAAAATACTTACTTAGGGTAGATGGTTCATTGGCACCTGTCACTCTCTCTGCCAGACTGCCTGGCTCCCTATACAGCAAACTGAATGCCCTACAAACCTGAGCTTATGCACCTTTGACTATTAGTCCCTATAGCAGTAGACTCATATACTATTTGTCCTTTTGTGATTGACTAACTTCACTCAGCATGTTTTCCAGCTCCCTCCACATCTTGAGGTGTTTCATAGTTTCATTGCTGTTTTCAGGATGCATAGTATTTCAATGTTTTAAAATGTTATATAGCATTAATGAAGTGTGCTTATTAGTTGTCCCCACACTGTTAGAATGTTTGTACCTTTGTTAAAGCCCTGGTTTCCCGTTAAATGCACATCTTTTATACAACCTGCTTTACCCAGGGGTTTATCTCAGGAACAACCTTGACAAGATTGGAGAAAAAATTTTTTTTGTAGAGTGTAGAAGATGTTCAACTTTTCTTTTGGCTTTATTGACAGAGTAAATGGAGTAACTAATAGAAGTCCCATTTTTGAATATTATATCAGTAGACAAATCAAATAATATCAAATAACAGAATGAAAGTTACTGTTTTGTATGGAATAATTATGGCAAAATATCATCTAGATTTACAGTTATAAAACCCAATCAATATCCACAACCATACAAGGTATAATTGGTTTTCTTTCTATTGTATAGATAGGACTCATAAAAATCATATACCTTAATTAAGATAGCGGGGCTCATTATAAAGGAAAACTTGGGTTTGGACTTGGAAGTGTCTCATTTCAAAGTCATGCTCCTTTTAGAATACTTGCTATCACTCTGAACTGAATGTGAATTATATCAAGTTTCAGAGATTGCAGATCATTTTGCCATCATTGGCATCCTTGCTCAACTTTGTAGACTTATCAGGAAAACCATGATAGAATCTGTTCTCTTGGTTACATTTTTTTCTTTCCCTCTATTATGCTCCATGTTCCTAAACTCATCTTTTGATTTGAAAACCAAATTCATTTATTTGTAGTAATGCAAAAGGACAAACACCTATTGCTACTGAGCAAGCTCGTGTCTGTCAGTTGGTTGCACTGTGGTGTCTTGTCTGTTTCTGTGATGGTTGAAGCGGGGTCACCAGTATTTCAAATACCAGCAGGATCACCGAAGGTGAACACATTTCAGTGGAGCTGACAAACTAAAGACAGACTGTGAAGAAGGAAGAGTGACTTCTGAGTAACTAGCCACTGGAAATGTTAGGAATAGCAGCGGTACATTGCCAGGTAGAGTGCCAAGGCTGCCAACTTCTAAGAGATTATCCCAGAAAACCTTATAAATAGAAGCAGAATATCTCAGTTATGGTGTCAAAACATAGATCCCTCAGGATGGACATTTCTCAATGTATAATTGAGGAAGAGCAATCTCAAAGTAGAGTAGACCAAGATGACCTACATGGAGGAAAGCTTTTGAGACATTTATTTTCTGATGGAGCATGACTCAAACTGAGAATAAACAGCTGCAAACAATCATTAATAATCAGAATGTAGAACGTGTGAAGTATAAATCTAGAAAAAGTGTTTAAAATGTCCTAGGCATTAATGAGATAAAATGGATTTGTATTGACTATTTTGAATCAGGAAACCATATGTTTTACTATGACAGAAATGAAAATTTCAAGAGGAATTGCATCACTTTTATCATAAAAAAAACTATTCAAGATCCCGTTTGAAGCACAATACTGTCTGGATAGGATAATAGCTATACAACTACATGGAAGAACAGTTAATGCAACTACTACTCAAATTTCTGCACCAATCAGTAAAGCTAGTGATGAAGAAATCGCACAATTCTATGAACTTCTATAGTCTGAAATTAATCAAACATGCAATCAAGGCACATTGATAATTCCTGATGATTGGAATGGAAAAGGTGGAAACAAAGAGAAAGGATGGTGGTTTACAAATACCGTGTTCGTGATGGCAGCAAAGCTGCAGATCATATGACAGAATTTTGCAAGACCAACAGTTTCTTCATTGCAGCTTCATATTTTTCAATAAAAAACGTCAACTGTACACATGCACCTCACTATATAGAATACATAAGCACCAAATTAATTACAAATTAACTACATCTGTGAGAGGCTATTATGGAGAAACTCAGTATCACCAGCCAAAAAACCAATCAGGAATGACTATCTAACAGATCATCAAATGTTCATATGCAAATTCAGGTTGAAGTTGAAGAAAATTAAAACAAGTCCACAAGAACCAAAATAAGACCATTGGTATATTCTACTTAAATCTCAAGAATATCTCAAGAACAGATGTGACACATTGTATTAGTCCAGGGTGACTAGGGAAACAAATCCAGGGAGACTCATATGTATTTAAGAAAGAGCTTTATGTAAAAGAGCAAGTGTATATTGAGAAAAAGATCCCAACCCAGTCCAGACCAAGTTCAGAAGTCTGACATTAGCCCATATGTCCAATACCAATCAATAAATTCCTTTTCAGACTCATGCAGTCATACAGTAATGATGAATGCAGGAGGATCACAGGCCAGTGAGTAGAAGGTCTTGTGGATCCAGTGGAGGTGGAAGCATCTCAGCACTGGCGTAGGTCTTCACATGGCGGCCATGTAGGCCTTCACATGGGGCACTAGCTGCCATCAGCATAGTTCCATGTGTCTTGTCAGCAGGAAGACAAAGCAAAGAGTGAATGTGTGCCCCACCACCCAGGAGGAAAATAGGACTTTCCAAAATCCTCAGGAGAAGGCCATACCCACACAGAGGCCTCATTAGCTATGGCTGATTGACAGGTGAGACTCCATCCCTTCACAAGTTGACAGAGATTATGTAACTGCCACACACATTAAACATAAATGAGAGGAGACCCGATGAACTGCAGAATGACAGTCAAAAATTAAAATATGAAGAAAACAAAAATCATTAAAAAGAAAGAAAGAAAAGATTAAGACCAAGGTCAGCAGGTACTTTGAATCTTGCACTTGCCATAGGGTAGCCAAACCAGATGGAAGAAGTAATGAAGCAAAAGGACTGAATAGAAAATTTCAAAGTAGATGATAAAGCCTTCCTCGTTTTCACTGTGCCTCCACTTTATTAAGCATGAAACCCTTCTCCAGGGCATGGTCTTTCCCAATACTATGTTCTGATCTTTAAGGAGCAGACTGACAGTACTTCTTCCAAGAAAAATCTATTTTTTCTTTTGGCAGTCCATGGTATTTTCAATATTTTTCACCAATACCATAGTTTATATGCATTGATTTTTTCTTTGAATTCTTTATTCAATGTCTAACTTTCACATGCATATAAGTATGAGGCAGCTGAAAATATCCTGGATTGATTCAAGCTTATCATGTCTATTAAAGTAATATGCCTTCTTTTGAACACTAAAGAGGTCTAATGGAGCATATTTACATCATCTGACGTGTCATTACTTTCTTGACTGTTGGTTCCATAAACAGTGACTGTGGATCTAAGCAAGATGAAATCCTTGACAACTTTAAACTTTTCTTCATGATGTTACCTATTGGCACCAATATATGCTTTGTTCTTTAAATTCTCATTTCCTTCATTAGTTCATTTATTTATTACAAACCATTTTGTTAGAAGCTACTTCAGACATCATATCATTTATAGTTCAATCACATGGAGTGATATTGTACAGTTGCTACCACAATCAGTTTCAACACCCTGTCTTCCTTCTTAAACTCATAACAAAGATTCAAGAAAGCTACCCACAATTACAAGATACATCCAAGATGAACCCCAATATGAAAACACACACACACACACACACACACACACACAATTGGAAACTAGATATAGCCCAAAGTGCATTAGAGGGGAAACCAAGTGACAGGGTTTTAGCTGGTTCATATCAGGTTTATTATTTTGACCTATTATAGTCAACTCTCCAATATTCTCTGTTTGGTAACCAGTTTATTGCCATCCCTCAATTATGGTTATCAGCAAAAGTGTATTGCCTGTGTAGACCTACATCAGAGGGTTGAGGGATATTGATGAGACATTCAAGTCCAGATAGGGAAAAGTGAACATACATGTCTGGAAGAAGACAAGCATAGGTCTGTTGCTAGAAAAAGAGGGAGGACCAACTTCCAAGTGGGGAAAAAAACAACTAACAATATGAGTTTTAAAGATCCAAAGGGGAAAGTGTACCTGGTAATATGCACCTAATAAGTCTCCTTAACTGAAGTCTCTGAACACACACTGGGGACCCAGGTCAAGTGCCAGAGAGCACTGGGGCAGTGAACTCTAGATGTTGAAGGCACACAACATGCTCCAAAAGCCATGCCAGAGGGATTCTTTGTGGGAGCTCTAGTAGGTGGACTAGACTCAACAAACCTACAATGTGAGGGCTTGAGACCGAAATTATGTGGAGTGTGAAGAAGCAGAAGACAGCCAAACCAAGAGTATTGCACTGTTTTAGGCAGACCAACATTGACTCGATACATCGATGCACTACTTGCTGCCTGCCTCTAATCCTTTGCCAGATCCATAAGGATGGCTTCACCACCCCTTCCTACACCCTAGTCCCACAGCAAGCAGTAATTTCCCCAGATTGCTATAATAGTTGCCCTGTCCCCCCAAAGCCCACACAACAAGTGAAGCAGTGGAGAGTACATCCCTGGCCTAGAGGGCAATGTTCCCCCAAATCTAGCCTAGATTCAGAATCCAGAGGACCAGTGACCTGGTGCTGGGAGCTCCCCAGCTTACATTGGTTATACAACCTTAGACCCCAATCGGACCACCCCCGCCCATTGACCCCTACAGCCCTATCATGGTACCAGGAGCTATCCACCAGTCAAATTGAGTTCCCCACAGTTGTCCCCACTGGTGCTAGCAACCTCTCATTGGTATTGACCCCTGGGTCACCATAACACCTGCTACACAGCAGCCTAAACCACCTCCACAGTAGTCCACAGGCCCAAGGGCTCCACAAGCAGCCCTTGAAAACATTGTTGCCAGTCACACACAGAAAGAATGTATGGCCTTTTGGTCTCCCAGAAATATGGCACCCAGTTCTTCAAAATCATCATGTAAACAACAGCATATTGCATCACTCCAGACAAGAAAACAGAAAAGTCAAGCCACAGCAGCAGAGCTAACAACACTCATAGAAGAATCTGACATGGATCTGCCACAAAGGCTCTAGGAGAAATACCGGAGATGAGAAAAGCTACACAGACTGAAGATTTAACGATAGAGGAGATAAATTCCACAATAGAGGTGATTAAGCTAATAATAAAGGGGATGAATTCCATCACCAAAGGGTAATATAGCAGCTAACAGATAAAGTAGCAGAAGCTGCACACAAGGTCACAGATCTCACGAACAGACTAGAGGAGGCTGATAAAAGTATCCGTGATCTTGGACAATCAGGCAGACCTCAGCAAGTGAGAAAGACAATCAAACCAGATCATTAAAGAGGTGGAAGAAAACCTGAGATCAATGGCTGATGCTATTAAGAGCAATAACATCCAAATTATTGGCCTACCAGAACAAGACACAGCAAAGAAGTCAACAGTTAAACCTACAAGGGAACTTCTGGGGAAAGAACTTTCCAATGGTAATAAATGAGAATGAGTCACTCATACAGAAATCAGAGAGGACACCAAGTAGACTAAATCCCAGGAAGAACTCACCAAGGCATACAATAAACTATCCAACTTTGAGGAACAAGAGAAAATCTTAAGAGCAGCAAAAGCAACCTAGGGGATACAGTGAAAGGAGTCATCAGAGATAGCTTGATAGCAATAAGGGCATACATGAAAAAGGAAGAGAGACTTATGACAGATACACTCTCACAAAACCTCCAGCAACTACAAACGTGACAAGAGAACAAGCTCTCAAATAACAAAAGAAAATAAATAATAAAAATCAGGGCAGACTTGACCACTGGGAAGAAAAAAGAATGATGCAGATGATTAATCCAGCAAAAAGCTGGTTCTTGACTGTGACAGAGACATTTCTGGAGTCATATGGTGGGGAGGCAGTGTGGTCTGAACCCCCTGCAGAGTGAACCAAGAAGGGAGCATGCCAGATCAGCAGCTTGAGCAAGGTAGAGCTACCCAGCCCCTGAGGAGCCCCCAAGGGGGCACTCCAGGACAGGAGGGAAGCTCCTGGTCAGTCATGAAAGCCAGAGAACAGACTGGGATTTTTGAATATTTCTTCTCCCTTTAAAATTTTTATTTTATCTTATTTATTATTATCATTTTTTAAAAATCAGTTTGGACTATGTTATAGTCCGTGTACCTACCTATATAGGATAGGCATGGTAGGCATGCCCGAGGAGAGAGGTAGGGGACCAATGGTCCCGGGTAGACCTGGTATGTGAGGGAGCTTGGGGGAAAGGGAGGTGAGCAGGCTGCACCATGGACAGGGAACATCTGGAGAGTTAGAGTCGATAACAAGAAGGAGATAGGGGTCCAAGTAGGTGGGCTGTCAGAGCCACAGAAAACTAGCTAAGAGGAGATACCAAGAGGCTGAAACAAAGAGAAAGTGACAGTGGGGCAGGAGGAAGGTAAAAGGAAACAGAGGAAGGACCTAGGAAGCAAAGCAATGGATAGAGGTATAGACATAGTGGTGTACATGTAAATACATTAATTCACAAATATAGAGGTATTGGCCTATGTACCTATATTTATACGAAAATGCACTAAGGTAAGGAATCAACTCTGGGCTTCTGGGCTTCTGTTCATATCCTCCCTCAATACAAGAATGCTTTGTTCTAATAAATTGGCAGTCTGAGATATTTACCCTTCCAACACAATCGCTGAAGACAACACGGGTGCATAAGGAAATGTGGTGAACAAGGTGAATGGTGCCCTGCATCTGGGATATAGCATCTGGGATCTTAAAGGCTTGAAGTTACACAAGCCACCATTCAGCAATGAAGCAACAAGTCCACATGGAAGAAGCCCACCACTGGTGCGATCATGAAGAGTCATAGGGACCAGGTAATAGGCATCAGCAGACACATAACAAACAAAACATATTGTTGAGAACAAGAGGGGCTGGATCAGAGATCCAAAGCCCAACTGTAGACAATGGAACAATCGCCCCACAGAGGATACACAGGGAAGGCATGAGTCACCAGGGTGCAGTAAAGCAACGATAAAACACACTACATTCCTCTGGTTCCTTCAGGCTTCCTCACACCCCCACCCCACCCCCCACTATCATGACCCCAGTGCTGTTTCTCAATTCAGACTGGACTGGAACATGTACACAGATATAGGTAAGAGATGGGAACTCGTGACACACAGAATCCAGGACCAGGAGTGAGAAGGGTGATACCAGAAAGATAGGGGGAAGAGAGGGAGAGGAAGGGATAATGGGAAACTAAGCCCAACAGTTGACACGTAGCCATATACCCCTCTCCAGGAGGAAGAACAACAAAAACATGGGGGAAGGGAGGCAGCGGCTGGTGTGAGAGATGTACATAATAACAATGTACAATCTATCAGGGGGTTATGAGGGGTGAGGAGGGAGAGGGGGTGAAGAGGAACTGATACCAAGGGCTCAATGGAAAGTAAATTTCTAGTAAAGAATGAAGGCAACATATGTACAAACATGCCTGATTTAATCGAAGTATGGATTGTGATAAGATCTATATGAGCCCCCAGTAAAATGATTTAAAAAAAAGAAGATAGATGACGAGGCAAGAGTTTTCCAGGACAAGGAACAACCCAAAAATATACTGTAAGACACCCAACCCTGTGGAAAATCCTTGCCAACTCACTATGGTCAGAGGACCAATATCCACCAAGCACAAGGAGGAGACCAACATATAGCCCAAATCCACCCAGAAGCCAATGTGCTGATAACAATTATCAAGATAGCATGTCATCAGTGAAAAAAGAAGGCAAGGAAGAAGCCCCATACCAAAACAAAGCTCACTAATATCAAGGGAGATAGGAAAACACCCAAAACAAAAGATATGATATGACAGCAATGAATCCACAGATTGTGATAACTATGAATATCAATAGCTTCAATTAATCCATTAAAAGACAAAAGCTAGAAGTCTGGCTCAGAAAACATTACCCATCAATCTTTTGCCTGCAAGAGACACGTCTTAAGCTCACAGACAAAAATAGACTAGGAATAAAAGGCTGACAGAAAATATACCAGGCAAATGGCAACATAAATACAGCAGGGTTGTGATCCTAATCTCCAACAAAATTGAGCTAAAGACGCAAACCATAAAATGAGACAAAAAGGGAAACTATATAATGCTCAAAGAATCAGTAGACCAGGAACCAGTAAGCATAATAAATACACTGGAACCTAGTGAGAGACCTGTGAAATTCATCAAGCAAACTATTCAAAAGATAAAAAAATAAAAAAGAAACCTCATCTTCAATAATCATAGCAGGGGACATTAATACACCTCTATCAGAGAAAGATAGATTACTGGAAAAGAAGGTCAGCAAGGATACTACAAAGCTAAACAATACAATTAGGCAAATGGACTGGATAGACATTTATAGCGCTTTCCATCCAAATGCAAAAAAAAAATCACATTCCTTTCAAGAACACGTGGCTCATTTTCATCGAAACTGAGTAAATTCCAACACATAGAGATTACTCTCTGATCACCATGCCATAAAGCTTGAGATCAATAAAAGGAAAACCAGGAAAACAATTAGAGGATAAATAACGATCTACAATACAAATGGATACTGGCCAAGCTTAGAGAGAGTTTAGGAAGTTTCTAGAAACTAATGCGAATGAGAATACAATGCATCAAAGCCTATGGGATACTGCAAAAGCAGTTTTCAGAGTTATCATGGTAGCAATAAGTGCATATATGAAAAAGGAAGAGAAACTTATAACAGATACACTATCATGAAACCTCCAGCAACTAGAACCGAGTCAACAGAAAATCCCCTACAATAGCAAAAGAAAAGAAATAATTAAAATTCATGGCAAAGTTATACAAGTAGGAAGATAAGACAATGCAAAAATTCTATACAGCAAAAAGTTGTTACTTTGAGAGAATCAACAGAATCGACAAATCACTGGCAAACCTAACCAAAGAAAAGAAGGAGCAAACATCATTAGCCAAGGATGAGGAATGAAACAGGGGAAATGGCAAGGGGCATCAACGAGATTAAAAGGATAATCGCAAAGTACTATTTAAGTCTGTATTCTAAAGAATTCAACAACGTGGAAGGCATGGAAAAATACTTGGAAAAACAATCCCTCCCTAGATTATCGCAGATAGAGTTCAAGCACCTAAATAAACCCTTAGCAAAGAAAGAAATAGATTCATCTATCAAGAAACTACCAACAAAAAAAGGTCCCAGACCAGAGGGGGTTCACAACAGAAGTCTACAAAGCATTCAGAGAAGAGTTGACATCAGTCGTCTACAATTTATTCCAGAGTATGGAAAAAGATGACAAAACCCAAACTAATTCTATGAAGCTAGTATAATTTTGATACCAAACAGGGCCAGGATCCCATAGGAATAGAAATCTACAGAACAATATTCTAATTAACATAGATGCAAATTAAAAAATTGTTGACCAATAGAATACAAAAGTCTATAAAGCATATCATCCACCATGATCAGGTGGGATTCATCCGAGGGATGCAGGGATGGTTTAATATCAGAAAAGCCATCAATATTATAAACCACATTAATAAGAAAAAGTATAAGAATCACACAATAATAACGATAGATGCAGAAAAAAGCATTTGACAACATCCAACACCCATTCCTAATTAATACACTCAAGAAAATAGGAATGGAAGGAAAACTCCTCAAGTCAAAACACGCTATCTACAAAAAGCCAACAGTCAACAGGACAGACAATGGAGAAAAGACAAAAACAATCCCACTGAAAAGGGGACCAGACAAGGTGCCCCCTTGTCCTCATTTCTATTCAACAGCATCCTAGAGATCCTAGATATCTACATAAGACAGCAGAAAAACATTAAAGGTATCCAACCATGAGAAAACGAGGTGAAACTATCACTATTTGCAGACAACATGAATCTATACATTAAAAATCCCAAAAGCTCTACAACAGGAGAGCTGACAGTAATAGAGGAATATCATAGAAGGCAGGATACAAGATCAACAAACAGAAGTCTATTGATTTGCTATATACATTGGAAAAGACCACGGAAGAGGAGATCAAGAAGACAGTACCCTTTACAATAGCCAAGAACAAAGTGAAATATCTAGGGATATACTTAACCAAATAACCAAAAAACCACACCTACTACACAGTCACAGTATTCATAACAGCATGGTAGTGGCATAATGACAAATACACAAACCAATGGAAAAGAATAGAAAATCCAGAAATAAAACCATCAGCACATTGACAACTGATCTTCAACAAAGGCCCCCAAATCAAGTGGCAGGCAGATATCCTCTGTAAAAATGATGCTTAAACAATAGATATCCTCCAGTAGAAAAGTGAAACAAAATGTCTACTTCACCCCATGCACAAGAACAAACTCAAGGTGATCATAGACCTAGACGTAAAATCCCAAACTATCAGGACCATCAATGGGAGAATCAAGACAAACCTAAGAATCTTGGCTCTAGAAATACATAGGTTCACTGAAATAGGGAGGGGTACACACACAGGTGAACCTGAAATCGAAAAGTGGAATATACTAAAGATAAAACACCTGTGTGAATTGAAAGACTTCACCAAGAGTAATAAGAGAATCCAAAGATTGGGAGAGGATTTTTAGCAATGACCCAACAGACAAAGTGCTTATTGCTAAAATCTATAATACCCTCCTAGCCTGCAAAAAGTAGAAAAAAAACCCCAAAGAAGTGGGAAAAAGACTTGAAAAGAAGTTTCACTAGGAAGGAGACGGGAATGGCCAATAAACATATGAGAAAATGTTCCTGCTCATTAGCCATCAGAGAAATGCAAATTAACACAACCATGTAATGCCATCTAACACCCTTGAGGATAGCCCAAATCAGAAACTCAGACAGCAACACATGTTGGAGGGGATGTGGTGAGATAGGAACTCTCCTCCACTGCTGGTGGTCCTGTAGATACATATAGCCTCTGTGGAAAGCGATCTGGCTATAGTTATGAGCCAGCTATCCCTCTACTGGGCATATATCCAGAAGAGGTAAGAAATAAACCACGACCTGTCATTTGCACTCCAATATTTATTGTAGTGCAATTCATAATAAAAAAAATTTGGAAACAACCTAAATTCTCACCAAGAGACCAGTCAATTAGTAAATGCTGATACATACATACAATGTAGTATGCATCAATAAAAAGCACTGATGATCGCATGAAGCATGTTGCTTCATGGGAAGAGTTGGAGGAAAGTATGCTAAGCAAAGTCAGCCAATCTCAAAAGGACAAGTACAACATGATTCCCCTGAGGTAAGTATAATCAGCACAGTAGATATAGAAGAAAGTCCACTTAACTTACACTATAGGTCAAGGGTTGAGGTACAGACAGCCAGGTGGAAGTCATATCAAACCCAAGGAGGTACATGTTATGCCAACACAAAGAAGGGCAAAGGGGAGAAGGGGGAGGGAGAAAAGAAGGGGTAGGATGATGGCACAGGGGGAGCAGGGCACTAACCCACCCAGGAGAAAAGCATTATTTATGTCTCCCCAGAATTGAGAGTGTGCATGTAGACCCCGCCATAATGCACCAAACCATGATGCACCAAACTTTGAGGGCAAAGTAACCACGTGGAGAAATGCACAAAAAGATTAGGCTACAGGAACAGCCCCAATCAGAGTCAAACATACACCCTCCCTAGAATTATGTGCTGCAGAGAACACCACTAAACCTACAGGCCATGGAAAGGGGCCAGCATGCCATGCCCACAGGGAAGCAATCCAAGAAAGAAAAAGAGAAAGGGAAGGTCTAAACCTCATATCGACACACCAAGCTTGGAGGATGACATCCCTGCACGGAGCTGGTAAGGTACACACAGTGGGAAGTTACCCTCATCTGAACCACCCACAGCGGGGGTAACCAAGAAGGGAACATAGCAGATCAACAATGAGAGCAAAGCAAAGTCACAAAGCCCTGACAGCCCCCCAAATAGACTTCAGGCTAGTAAGGAAGTTCCTGGAATTCCCCCGTGAGCAGTGGAGAGATAGTCCTAAAAGTCTATGGACAGACTGGAATTGTGTATGTTTCTCTCTCTCTCTCTCTCTCTCTCTCTCTCTCTCTCTCTCTCTCTCTCTCTCTCTCTCTCTCTCTCTCCTCACTCTTGTGCTTTCTTTTCGTTTGGTCTCTTCTATTGTTGGTTTGCCAACTTACATAAGATAGGCACGAGAAGCAAGCTCTGGGAGACAGCAATGGGATTGATGGTCCCAGAGGGACTTGGGGGAAAAGGAGGTGGGGCAAAAGAGTGGTGAGAAAACAATGCCATAGACAGGGGAACAACTAAGAAATTAAAATCAACAAACAACAAGGAGGATGTAGAGATCCTGGGGGTGCTGCAGCAACAGCAATCTAGCTGAGAGGAATTACTAAGTGGTGGAAGTAGGACAAGCATGATGGTGGAGCAGAGGGAAGGTAAAAGGAAACAGAGGAATGAACTAGGAAGCAAAGCTATGGATAGAGGTATAAACATAGGTGTGTACATATATAAATACATTCATTCATAAAAATAGAGGCATTTGCCTAGGTATATTTATATGGCAATATACTGAGGTAGTGGACAGACTTTTGGCCTCTGATCATACCTCCCTCAATTCAAGAACACTTTTTTTTCTAACAAACTGGCATTCTCTGTTATTCACCCTCCTGGCACAATTGCTGAAGACAAAATGGGTGTAAAAGCAAACGTGAAGAAAGCGGATGGTGCTGCCAGCTATCAAAAGATATAGTGTCTGGGGTGTTGAAATTAAACAAGCTATCTAGCAGAGAAGCAACAACCCCACAAGGAAGAAGCACACCAGCCTGTGCAATCATGAGGTGTCATTGGGAACCAGGGAACAGGTATCAGAAGACCCAAAACAAAGAAACAAAAAACATTGTTGATAACAGGGAGGTTTAGAGCAGAGACCTCAAACCATCTGTAGACAATGGGACATCCCCTCACAGAAGAGTCACAAGGAAGGCATGAGTCAACCAGCGTGTTGGAAAGCACTAATGAAACACATAATATTCTTCTGGTTCTTTGAGGGTTCCTCATCCCCAGCTATCATGACCCCAGTACTGCCTTTCTGCTCTGGCCACACTGGAGAATGCACACAGGTACAGATAAGAGATAAGAACTCAGGACATATGCAATCCAGGAACCGGAATGGGAGTAGTGATACCAGAAGGGTTGGGAGAAGGTGGGAACAGGAGGGGAGGGAGGGGGGATTGATCTAGATGATTGACACATAATCACAACACCCACCCACCCACCCCCTTCCAAGGGGATGAACAGCATAAAACATGGGAGAAGGGAGACAGCATTCATTATAAGATATGAAAATAATAGTAACATATAATTTATAAAGGGGTCACGAGTGTGGCAGAGAAGAGAGAGGGAAAAAAGAGTTGCTGATACTAAGGGCCCAATAGAAAGTAAATGTCTGGAAAATAATGAGGGCAACATATTTACAAATATGCTTGGTACAATTGATATATGAATTATAATAGCTGTAAGAGCCTCCAATAAATTGATATTTTAATTAAAAAGTGTTTTAAAAATTAGTACCATGGGTTAATCAATAATACTATTAACAGAAAAATCCCTATGCACAAGGAAGAAGAATGATAAAATTCTCTGTCATAAATTAAAAAGGATATATCTAAGGGAAAGTCTTAGGCAGATAAAAAATTATAGATCCAGGAGTGGATTTGGGGCTGGAACTTAATCCCAGCTACAATCTAAGAACAATTAGTTCTTACTACGTGATTCACCCTTGAGAAGGGGTGCTATAGCAACATATGGTAAGAACTTAGATGGTGCCTGGCTATCAGATAGAATAATGTCTGGGTTCTTTAAAGCTTGTTTCTAAACAACATCTAATTGAGATTTCAACTAAGTCCACATAGAAAACGTATACCATCATCAGTCGCTGAAGGATTGTAAATCATATCATCTGAAGTCAAAGGAGAAATTGACATCAGAGCTTAAATTGTGAAATTGCAGAAGGCTATGACAGTGGTGGATGAGAGTGGTACCTATATTTTTAAATATAAGTAGAGGGAGGAAATGATACATATGGGTGGGGGCAGGAGAACATTGAACCAGTCATAACAAGGATAGGGAAATAGCAAGGGTTACCAAATTGATGGTGAGGAGGGTGTAGTATTCCTGGTCATGTTTGATTCATCAAAAAGTGTCTGAGAGGAATTACTGTTAGCTGATCAATGGGTAAACATGATAGCGGGGCAGGAGGAAAGAAAAACAGTAAAGAAGAAGAAAGTAAAATTATATATGTAAATATATAAATATAGGTTTATTTGTACATATGCATGCACATACATGAAAATAATATAAGGAAGCAGATGGACTTTGGACGTCTACTTAAATCTTACCCAAGTACAAGAATGGTTTGATCTAATAATGTGGTATTGTATGATACTCAACTACCCAACACAATAGCTGAAGACAAAATGGGTGCATAAGAAAATGTGGTGTAGAAAGCTGCTGGTGCATGGCTATTAAAAAATACAATGTCTGGGGTCTTAAAGGTTTGTAGCCAGAGAATCAGCCATCTATCTATCAGGGAAGAAGCAAAACCCACATTGGAGAAACACACCAATCTGTGTGATCCTTAGGTGTGACAGGAATAGGTTTCAGAAGTTCAAAAACAGTTAATCAAATTGATGTGAAGGAGCATGGACAAAGTTGAGACCCAAAACCCACCTGCAAAACAACAGGACAGTTACTCACAGAAGGGTCCACATGGGGGGAATGATGGATCCAGAGTGTGGTGTGGCTCTTATAAGGCACATATCTATCCTCTGGTTCTTTAATATGCACCACCACCTGCCAACTATTAAGGTGTATGACTTACCTCATTAATATTGCTCAACCTACCTATGTTCATTTGTATAATTAAGATTGTTCGATTCAGGAAAGCCAGAATGGATAACCTTTCAGAAACAGAAATGGGAGTAAGGATTCCCTGAAGATACGGGAGGAGAGGGGCAATGGAAAGGGAGAAGAAGGAACTGAAAGCAATGATGACTGTATAACCCCACACGAGGGGAGCAAATAATAGAATTGTAGGTGAATGGATATAAGGGATAGGGTAAGATTATATATATATATAATTGTTATAATTATTCTATTGTTATGAATATATATTCATAACAATAGAATATATTCATAACAATAGAATAATTATGACAATATATAACACTAATAATAATGATTCATGGGTAGAAAGCTGAGAAAGGGAGGGGATAAAGTGGAGCTAATATAAAAAATTTCAAGGAGTAAGAAAATGTTTTGAAACTGATTGTATTAGCAATTCTATAATTAGGGTTGATCTATTTGAATTATGGAATGTTATGAGATCTGTACGAGATCCCAATAAAATGATTAAAAGGAAAAAATGGGAAGAGACACATACACTGAAAAGGATAAAAACAACATATATTTATTATTTAAGGTAGATGTAGAAACAAACATTTTATATTCCTTTTCTTCTTATTATCATTAATAATACATATTAAAATAATTAACTTCACATTCCCAAATTTTTAGCTCAAAGGTAAAATTGTGTCTAAAATACCACTGTCTTTTAAAATTATTATAATGCTTTTGTGTACTCTGAATAGGACTGGAAGAAGATTTCTAGGGACACTTGAAAAATTAAACATCTGTTAAAATAAGCAATGTTGAATTTGAATTTGTAAGTCTGCTTTTATTAGCACTGTTACAACCTATGTTTAACTTTACAGCTTTCAGTTGAGTTGGTTGTCCTCTTTATTGCTACTTGCATTTACCAGTGGACTGGGATCACCAAATATCAAGCCATAGGTATATAAAATAAAACACATATGAGAGGCACTATCTCATTGCCTGAGATGATTAGGGATGCCTTGAATTTGCAGACATTTTTGTTGATGAGACTGAGTTTCATATGGCTATTTTTCTATTTATGACTATTGACTATATAAATTTAAAAGGATACATGCATTTAAATCATTCGAGCCTTTTCTGAGAAGCCAGTCTATATACACATACACAAATATATATTATCCTTGATTTTTTTAATGATGGGCTTCCTGTTTTCTTTCTTTTTCTTTTATTCATTTTCAATGAACATTTACTAAACATGTGGTTGTATGAAGATGAATATGAGAAAACTCATCTACTTCCAAAATTGACTTTTACAGAATTGGAATAATACAAAAGCTAGAGACAACTCTCACAGTTTTGAGACTCCAGAATCTTCCCATAACCTGCCTGAAATGTAAATTGCTCCTTCATCCATTTCTATAAGCCTCTTTTTCCCAGGATCCTCATCTAAAACCAAGCAGTGTTGTAGCAAGTCAGCAGTTCAGGAAGTAGTCACTGCTTCCTGATTTCTATAATAAAAAATAACAACTGAAGTATAACATTATATACTTATGTTGCTTTCTTGGAAAAAAAGAATTTCAGTGTGGCAAAAGTTCTAGTTTTATTATCAGAAAAAGATAGGAATTCTGAATACTGTTACTATCATATACTGACTACACTTCAGTTTTCTCACCTGCAAAGTGGCAAAAGTAAATATACTCTTAGAATAATTTTGAGTAGTAAATAAGAATACATGGAGGATTGTGGTAACTTATTCTCATATAGAATAAGCAAATCTCAGATCCCCACCTTCTTACATGAGCATCCAGAAAACCAACTGAAAAAGTGCAATTTACACTCTGTATAGGTAGAAAAAGAGGAAAGAGCATTGTAGAAACTAAACACTAGAAAAACAAAACTTCTAAATGGTGGAAAGTTTCTTTCTCAACTTTCTTTGTCCTTCTCCTTCTGGGTATGGCACCTGGGTGGCTGCAGTGGAGGTGGACATTTATTTTTTTTTTTCAAAGAGGGCTCTGGAGAGAGAAGACTTTTTCATAAACTGATAAGTATGTCCTAATCTCTGAGAATTGCCTGAAGCGCTGCAAACTCAGTCAGATATGAATTAGAATTCACATAGAATGTGGAGGAAGTGGTGAGCAAAGACTGGACGTCTTTGCAGAAATTAGTGTTTTGATAAGCAGCATGTCTGCAAGGAGATGCAGAAAGATTCATAACTGTTCAATGGTAACCAGTTGTAATGTTCTACTATCCTAGCTTTAACACACACAAAAATGAAAATGTGTAAAATACATGGGAAATGATAGTCCTTTCAAAAAGGCAAGATTAAGGAAGACAACTCATCTCTATGGGAGCTCAAATAATGAACAGTTTAGAAAATTTGTAAATAACAATATTAAAGATTCTCAAAGACTTAGGGAAAAGGCAAAGGAAATCAGAGAGATGATCCTTGAACAGTGGGTTTCCTTTCATTGTCACCTTATAGGTTCAGCAGAACAAAACACTGCCCAGTCCCATGCCATCCTCCCATTCTTATGCTTATACCCATTGTTGTTCACTGTGTATATCAGTCTTGTCAATGTTCTTCCTCTTTTTCTCTGCTCCTCTCCTTTATCAGTGATGACGTCTCTTTTCAGAGACTGAGCTCTTCTGATAAAATATCCAAAGTAAGCTAGATGAAATGCTGTCATCCTTGCATCTAAGGAACATTAAGGTTGTACTTCTTCCAAGACAGATTTGTTCGTTCCTTTGGCCATCCATGGTACTTTCAATATTCTTCACCCAAACCATAATTTAAATGCATGGATTCTTCCTTGTTATTCAATGTTCAACTTTCACCTGCATATGAGCTATTGAGAATACCATGGTTTGGGTCAGTACACCTTAGTTTTCAAAGTAACATCTTTGGCTTTTCAACACTTTTAAGAGGTTTTGTATAGCAGATATATCCAATGCAATATGTCATTTGGTCTCTTGACTGTTGTTTTCATGAGCATTAATGAAGCAAGATAAAATATCTAATAACTTCAATCTTTTCTTTATTTATAATGATGTTAGCTATTTGTCCAATGTTAAATATTTTGGTTTTCTTGATCTTGAGCAACCAGACTAATATATTATAGTAACTTGGGAGTGGAGAAACAAATCATAAGATAGTAGATGTTTGTTTGAGATCTTCCTCATGGAAGTTTTTCTTCTTTGTCCAGCCAGAGGTCATATAAAGCCACTCTATTTACTTGGTTGTTTTTTTGGGGGGAAATATGGGAAGTAGGAAATAGAAAGTTTGTAAGTCCACTTGCTTCAGCCATAAATATTTGATCTTTAGATGGGTTTAGGCCATGCCTGTAAAAAACTTTGAAACAATATGCCACACCAGTGCTTTGGAGTAGTCAGGAACCAATGGTCTTTGTCACAACCTGGAAAAAAATCTGGAAACATAAAGAAAACTCCCCTCTAGGGGAGATAAAATGCTTGCTAGGTGATCACCTGGATCTACTTGTTGAGTGGAAGTGGGAGAAATGCAGAAACAAAGAGGTAAGTTGAATTTGGCCAATGATACCTGTGGACTTGGTTTATAGAAAAAAGAGGAGAAGATGAGAGCAGGTTGACTGGTCTAAGATTCATGATCGAGCACTAGAGGGCTAGACTTGTTGAGTATTGGTGAGAGCCCATGGTCTAAAGGCAAGACAACCAATGGGCACCCTGTGGAGGCTAAGTGAGGCAGCTCACATTGAACTGACCAGAACCCAATCAGATGGAGATTTTTGAGCCTGTGAATTGGTGCATATTGTAGCTGACTTCACGCATGGCCTGTCCGGATTTGACTTTGCTTATGGATGCAGGCTTCACAAGGTTCCAACTGGAATGTACACTCTTCATGTTGAAAAATATGATCGTCTTCTCAGAGAACTGGATTGATGTAAGTGGGCAGTATATAAATTGGTTACCCAAAATTGGAGATAAAGGTATGGAATGGTTGGATTACAAACTTTAATAGGTGGGGGCAAAAAAATCACAGGATTATAGGGTTAAGATGTAGGTATTCCTTAATCGCGATTGTGACGCTAAAGAATTATGTACAGGTGCCAGGTTGTCAAGGGGTGGATTGAGTTAGTTTATTGTGCCAACCTGACTGATAAACACATGTGGGATTAATTGAAGGGTGGAGGGATAAATGGTTCGGTGAGCCTCACCTTTCTAGTTTTCAGGTCTCTTGCTTTGTGATGGTCGCACCAGGGTGCAGCTGCCTTAGCAGTTCCCTGCTTCAGCTTGCAAGCTTGACTTCCTGCAAGACATCCCCAAGGAGAAGCCACATGGACCTACCCCGATATAGCCCTGGGTGCTGAGAACCTGTGTGGAGACCCCTGCCAGCGCTGAGATGTTTACACATTCACTGACTCGGCTTTCCTCCTGCAGTCGGTATCATTGTGTGTGTTTTGTGAGATGGAGGAGGACTTCATGGATTGGTGTTGGACATATGGGTTAATGGGTTAATGTTGGATCTGTGGGCTTGGGCAGCACTGGGTTCGGATGTTTTCTTGATGCGCACTTACCCTTTATATAAAACTATCTCTTATAGATGAGTTTCTGTGGATTTGTTTCTCTAAAGTACCCAGAATAACACAAGTTGTAATCCATACTGAAGGCTATAATCCTTGATCTTTATTAACAAGTGATTCAAGTTCTCTTCAATACAGCAAATAAGATTGTGTCATCTGTAGGTTGTCAATAAACCTTCCTCCAATTCTGATCCCATATTCTTCATAAAGTCCAGCTTCTCTGATGATTTTCTCAGCATGCAGATTGAAGAAGTATGGTGAGATCCTACAACCCAGGTTCACACTTTTCCTGATGCTAAACCACACACTATTTCCTTGTCTTTTCACAAAGCTGCCTCCCGATGCATGTACAGCTTTCATATGAGCACAATTAAGTGTTCTGGAATTTCAATTCTTCTCAAGGGTATGCACAGTTTGTTATGGTCCACACAGTCAAATGCCTGTGCACAGCCAAAAACATATAAGTAAACATCTCTTTGGTGATCTTTGTTATCAACCAAGATGCATCTGACATCAGCAATGGTATCAATTTTTCTACATACTCTTCTGAATTAAGCCTGAGTTTCTGGCAGGTCCCTCCCTCCCTATTGCTGCAACACTTGCTGGATGATATTCAGCAAAATTTTACTTGTACATGATATTAATGGTATTTTTCTAAAATTTGTGCATTCTGCTAGGTAAATTTTCTTTGGAATAAATATAAGTACAGATCTCTTCCAGTCACTGGCCAAGTAGCTGTCTACCAACTTTCTAGACATAGATGAATGACCACTTCCAGTGCTTTATCAGCTTGTTGAAATGTTTCAATTAGAATCTATTCCTGGAACCTTGCTTTTTGGTTAATACATTTGGTACATATTGACCTTCTTCCTTCAGTAGCATTGATTCATGATATATGATTTACCTGTTAAAATGATTGAATGTCAACTCATTCCTATTGGTATATTGGCTCTGTGAACTCCTTCCATATTCTTTTGATATTTCCTGAATCATTCAGTAATTTGCTCATAGAATCTTTCAGTATTATAACCAAAAGCTTGTTTTCTTCTTGAAGTATTTTTTCCCATTAAGCATATGCTGAGTGTGTTCTCTCTTTACAAGTTCTAACTCGAGGTCTTGACACATTTGAATAATATTAAATGACTAGTAGGTCAAACAAAAAACATTTAGGAGAAAAATCACATTACAAGTTAATCAAAATAAAAACACAATATCCAGGATTAATGGAATTCTATAAAGGCAGTGTTCAAAGGAAAACATATAGAAATAGTCACCTGAATCTAAAATGTAAACAAAGCAAACAAAACAACTGAATTCAATAACCTACTTCTACAACGTGATGAAGTATTAAACAACTAAATCCAAATCTACCAGCTAGAAAGAAGACAAATGTTAGAACAGAGAGAAATACAATAAAGAATAGAAAAGTAATAGAATCAACAAAAGCAAAAGTTGTTTCTTTGAGAAGGTCCATAAGAGTTATTAACTATTGGCTAGACTGATAAAGGGAAAAGAGAAAAGGCATAAAGAACTAAAAGAAAAAATGAAGATATTTACTACTAACCCTAGAGTGGGTCAAAAACAGGATTTTAAGAGGACTATGAAAAATTATATAACAGCAATTAGATAACTTCGATGAAATGGACAGACTCCTAGACACATAAACTTTCTACACTGAATCAAGAAGAAAAAGAAAACCTTAACAGAACAATAACAACCGAAAATACTGATTGGTAATAAAAAAAATTACTCCAAAAAGAAAGCTCAGAACCAGATGACTTCACTGGGGAATTCTACTAAGCATCTACAAAAGTGACCCAATCCTTCTGAAACTTTTCCAGATTGAAAAGAAAGAGAGAAAGAAAGGGAAATGCTTTAAACATTACCTGGAGATACCAAAGTCAGGCAGTGACACTGCATAAAAAGAAAATTATACCAATATCTTTATTGAAAATGAGCCTTAGTGGTATACTGGGTTCTACCTTGGGTTGCTAATGACAAGGTCTACAGTTCAAACCTATCATCCAAATCACAGGAGAAAGATGAAGCTTCCTTTTCCTATAGAGATGCAGTCTCAAACATCCAAAGTAGTTGTTCTATTCTGTCCTGCAGAGTTGCCGTTGAGTCAAAATTGACTCTGTGTCGGTTTATTTGTTTTTCTAATCCATGTGAGGATAATCCATTATTAGAAAGCCTAACCCCATCATATTAAAATAATTATACACTACGATCAAGTGAGATTTATCTAAGATATGGAAGAGTGATTGTGCTAGGTTAGGTTCTTTAGAAACAAAACCAGTGATGCTTGTATATAGAAAAACGTGTTGTATATAGAAAAAGTTTTATGTCAATTACCGGCTTACACAGTTGAAGCTATAAGTAAGTACAGTCTGCTTCTCCTGATGCATGGAGCTTGAAGAACCAGACCAGGATGATGAAACAGAGATGGCAAGGGCATATGTAGAGGTCAGAGTCAGATGAATGTATCCACTGGTAGTCTGCTGATGGCTCCTGGAAGGGCAGGCCACAACAGAGATACAGGCATCAGATACAGGATCTAGCTCCCATAGAAAGCAAAAGACAACAGAGGATTGGACTTTCATTGGGGTCTCCTTCTTATGCAAAAGCTATGACACCATGGAGGTGTCATTAGGCTGTGACTTGATTGACATCTTTGACTCTACCCCAATAGGCAGGAGTGTCTAGTTGACATAATCCCGTGGTTCAACATTAGAAAATTCATCATTGTAATGCAATAAATTAATAGAAAAAGTTAAAGAGCAACATGACCTTTACAATGATGCAGAAAAGTCATTTGATAAAATGTAATACTCTTTCATAAAAACAATATTCAACAGGCAAGGAATAGAGGTGAAATTCTTCATCTTTCTGAAAAGTCCACAGATAGCAAAATGGGAAAAAATGGAAAGTTTTCACCTGAGATCAGGAATATGACAAAGAAGTCTTCTTGCACTGTTAGTCATTATTGTACTGGAAGAATAGAAAGAATAAGTAAAAGGCATCCAAATTAGGAATTAAAAAAATCAGATTATCATTAGTCATTGTTGTAGTTTTAGTTCGATATCTTCAAGAAGTCACTTCCAACTCATAGGTATCCTGCGTACAGTAGAATGAAACACTGCCCAGTCCTGCACAATCCTCATGATTGAGTTCACTGCGACAGCCACTGCGTCGATCTAGCTCATTGAGGGTCTCTCTCTCTCTCTCTCTCTCTCTCTCTCTCTCTCTCTCTCTCTCTCTCTCTCTCTCTCTCTTTCTCTCTCTCTCTCTCCAGCTCTCTCGCACTCTCTTTCTCTGACAGTTCTCTACCTTACCGAGCATCATAATGATTCCTTTTTCCAGAGACTTGTCTCTCCTGATGGGGAGCCCTGGGGGAGCTGTAAGGTAAGTCTTGTACCGCTAACTTCTAAGTTGGTATTTTAAACCCACCAGCCACTCCACAGCAAAAAGGCAGCCTCATATGTCTTATATAGGTTCACTATGAGTCACAATTGACTCAATGGTAGTAGATATGTGTGTGTGTGTGTGTGTGTGTGTGTGTGTGTGTGTATGTGTGTGTTTGGGTGGAGTGTAAAGTGAGGTTTCCTAGTGACATATCCAAAGTACATGTGATAGTCTGAGTTGACTAGAGAAACAAATTCATAGACACACATATGTGTGTAAGAGAGAACTTTATATCAGAGTAATTGGATATTAAGAAAGCATCCAGACCCAGTACAGGTTAAGTCTATAAGTCCAATATTAGCCCATTTGTCCAATATTATTCCATAAATTCCTCTTTATACCCATGAAACACATGCAATAATGCCAAATGCAGGAAGATCACAGACCAGTGGGTGGAAAGTCTTGTGGGTCCTGTGTCAGTGAAAGGATCTCAGCGCTGGTGTGGGTCTCCACATGGGCTCTCCAGTTTCAGGGCCCTGGCTGCACTCAGTGTGACTCCATCAGGCTCGTCCTTGTGAATGAGTGTGTGTCCCACCTCCAGTGAGCTATTTATCTCCTTAAAGCTTCCAAATGAGGTCATCAAGCTGCGACCTGATTGGCAGGCTAAACTCCACCCCTTCACGCTCGTCTCAAATTGACAACAGATTATGCAGCTACCACAGTACATGAGACAAAGCCTCATCATCCTCACTTTTAAGGAGCATTCTGGTTACAACTCCTTAAAGACAGATCTTATTTCTTGTAACAGTCCATGGTACTTGCAATGTTCTTCACCAACACCATAATCCAAATGCATCAGTCTTTTTTCAGTCTTCCTTAATTATAGTCCAGCTTCCACATGCATATAGGTGATTTAATACATGGTTCAGATACATCTTAATCTTCAAAATTATATTTTTGCTCTTTCACACTTTAAAGTGGCCATTTTATGCATTTCTAATCATAAGGAAAATAAAAATGATAATGTGATACTCTTTTAAACCCACTGGGGGTGTTATTTTTGTTTGTTTGCTTTTTAAGGAAAATTAGAAGTGCTGACTAGAATATAGAGAAGTTAGGATACTTATTCTTCTCTATTGGTATTAAAAATTATGCAACCACTGTGGAAAGTCAGGTGGCAGTTTGTTAAAGAGTTAAACATAGAAATAACATATGACCCAATAATACCACTATCAAGTATATACCCAAAAGATATAAAAGCAGAGTTGTGAACAGATACTTTTACAACAATGTTCCCTGTGGTATTATGCATAGTAGGCTAAAGATGAATGCATAAACAAATTAGGGTGCATAATAACATGGGCTAGTATTTTAAATAATCTAATATGTGAGTTCCTGGGTTGTGTGATTGACTGGGAACTACAAGATAAGTAATTCAAAACCCCTTGTTTCTCCATGGGGAAAGATATTTTCTACTCCTGCAAGCAGTTGCAGTCTCTGAAACCCACAGAGGCAGTCACACCTTGTCCTATAGAGTGTCCATGAGGTGGACTAAAGTCATAAGCAATGAGTTTGAGTTTTTTTAATAGGCAACTATCTAATGGGACATGAAGAAATTTGAAAAGGAATCATGGTGGTGGCTAGCAACATGGTAAATGTAATAAATATTACTGAACTGTATCTATAAAAAAGAAGAAGAGGTATAGCTGTAACACAGGTGGGGACGGGGCATGGTAGTGGGGCAGGAGGAAAGTCAAGGGGAATACAGGAAAGAGCTAGGAGACAAAGGGCATATATAGAGGTCTAGACAAAGACACATACATGCAAATATATATATGAGGATGGGGAACTAGATCTATGTGCCTATATTTATAGGTTTAGTATTAAGATGATGGAAGGACCTTGGGTCTCCACTCAAGCACTCCCTCAATGCATGAATACTTTCTTTTATTAAATTGGCATCCTGTAATGCTCACCCTCCTGACACCACCGCTGAAGACAAAGAGGGTGAACAACCAAATGTGGTGAAGAAAGCTGATGGTGCCCGGCTATCAAAAGAGATAGCCTCTGGAGTCTTAAAGGCTTAAAGATAAACAAGCAGCCATCAAGCTCAGAAGCAACAAAGCCCACATGGAAGAACACACCAGCCTGTGTGATCATGTGGCTCCAAAGGGATCAATTATCAAGCATCAAAGAACAAAAAATCATATCATTGGGTGCACACCTCCATGAAACGATCGCTGAGGACAAATGGGTGCATAAGCAAATGTAGCGAAGAAAGCTGATGTGCCTGGCTATCAAAAGAGATAGTGTCTGGGGTCTTAAAGGCTTGAAGGTGAACAAGCAGCCATGTAGTTCAGAAGCAATAAAGCCCACATGGAAGAAGCACACCAGCCTGTGCGATCACGAGGTGTCGAGGGGATCAGGTATAAGGCATCATTAAAAAAAAATCTTACCATAGTGAATGAAGGGGGAAGTGCAGAGTGGAAACCCAAAGCCCATTTGTTGCCCACTGGGGATCCTCACACAGGGGTCTAGAGGAGGAGATGAGTCAGTCAGTGTGTGACGTAGCACTGATGAAGAATATAGCTTTCCTCCATTTCCTAAATGCTTCCTCCCTCCCCGCCACCCCCCACTACCATGTTCCGAATTCAACCTTGCAAGACTTGATAGAGCAGAGGTTGTACACTGGTGCATATAGGAGCTGGAGGCATAGGGAATCTAGGGCGGATGATACCTTCAGGATCAGGGATGTGAGGGGCAATACAGGGAGGGTAGAGGGTGAGTGGGTTGGAAAAGGGGAACCGATTACAAGAATCTACATGGGACCTCCTTCCTGGGGGACAGACAACAGAAAAGGGGGTGAAGAGAGATGCCAGGTAGGGTAAGATATGACAAAATAATAATTTATAAATTATCAAGGGCTCATGAGGCAGGGGAGAGCAGGGAGGGAGGGGAAAAGAGAACTTGATGCAAAGGGCTTAAGTGGAGAGCAAATGCTTTGAAAATGATTAGGGCAAAGAATATACAGATGTGCTTTATACAATTGATGTATGTATATGTATGGATTGTGATAAGAGTTGTATGAGTCCCTAATAAAATGTTTTAAAAAAAAGATTGGAATGGCAACTATGCACACACACAAATCAGAAGAATAAAAAAGGACAAAGTTATCATGCATGCTACACTACGAATGAAACTTGAAAATATTATGCTTAATCCAAAGAGACAGAATAGATTAGTGGTTACCTTTTGTTGGGGGCTTGGTGAGTGTGATTGCTAATGGATATGGCATTTCTTTTGATGATGATGAAGTTGTTCTAAATTTTATGGTGATTATGGGTCTACAATTCTGTGAAAATGCTAAAAACTATGGAATAATCCACTTTGCATGGATAATTTGTTATATGCAAATTATATTCAGTTAAGTTGTTAGAAAAGAAAACAGAAAATAGATAGTTTTGATGAGTATTCAATATCATGAAATACTTTGACTTGTCTGAGCAAACTAATAATACATTCAGAAATTTTTCATTTATATTTACTATGGGTGGTTGAGTTCCTCTGTTATTTTACATATATTTTCATTTGCAAGAATTAAATTTTGAGCATAGGATTCCATACTAGCATTGTTAAGAATTCAAATTAGGCTAGGAAGCAAATAAACTAATAACTAGATTAGCAGTCCTTCGGTCTACTAGCAAAGTTCAGTCCCCACGTGAAAACATAAAAGTAGTCAAAATTCTCCCAGCAGCCAGAAAACTTGGATAAATCAATTGGTCCCCTCCTTACCTCTCTCCACTTTCCCTCTTGCTACCAGTCAAGTTCAGTAATCACCCTTTCTTCCTCCAGACCTGCAGAGTGAGCATGTTCTGAGTCCCACAGTCCCCCTCTCCTCATCTTTGACACTGGAAATCTAAATCTTTTGGCTGTCAGCAGAACTTGAGCCTTTTAAAAATGCAACACACTCAAGGGATTAAGAAAGATCTTTGGTGATGTGTAGGTTAAAGCGCTTGGTTGTTAATCAGGTTGGTAGTTAGAAGCCACCAGTTGATCTCAGGAGAAAGACATGGTGGGTCACTTCCATAAAGAGTGTAGCCTTGGGACCTTATGGAGTAGTTGTACTCTGAAATATTGGCTCACTGTTAGTCCAAATTGACTTGACATCAGTAGGTTTTGAATTTTGTAATGGGACAAAGGTGTTCTGCACCCAAGGACTTACACATTACCTAAAGAACTATGCTTATCTTTGGGACTCAACCATGTTTTAATTTTCAAAGGTATTTATAAAAACATGTTTTTATAAAATCCTTTATAAAACTAACAACTAAATATATATGTATCTATATGATTTCTTCATAGAAAACAATGTGACTGCTATGTCCTTAGCATATAATGTTGCCTGTCCCACTCTTGTTACAATCTGTAGTGTGAACTCTGACTTGTTTGTCTGATCATTTTGCCCTGGGGCCATCTACTCATTTTGAACCAATCTCTCTTGTGGGGTCAAGAGGTTTCTCTGGCTTTTGAGCAGTTTTTCTCTATTTTAAGTGAACTAGCTCCTAAGCGGATTGAACCTGCGACCTTACCTACATTAGCACCAATCTTTAATCACTTGAACGAACCAGTCTAGGTGAACTAAACACCTTACCTTGTGGGCTTTGCCAACGTTTGAAGGTCTCTTTGTTTGAACATTCAGAATGCCAGGCTTCCAACCATAAACTAAGGTTTATTCCTTCACCCTCTTCTGTTGCTATTTGGGCAATCTTGGAATTCTTCTTGAACTTCCATTGTTGTTTGGTGCACGGAAAGACAAGAGGATGGCGCAATGCCTAGACATAGAAGAGGAATGTACATCGAGCAGGGAGTCCTTACCACAGCAGACGTTCAGTGTAAAATGTAATGAATGTATGTGTTTTTCCTTTTGATTTCAAATCGTGAGTCTGCAGTTTATAATGCAACATATCCACAAACCAGAGTACACCACATGTTTAAAGTATTAGTTCTGTCCTATACCTGAGGAAATCATTTTCCCCCTTTTTGCATGAAATGGGCTATATTACATACAGCTTGTTAAATGTGTGACAGAGCAGCTTAAAACTAGACTTCTTGTAGACTCTAGGGCTGCACGTAGGGAAATAAACCAACTACACACATAAACAGCCTGTTCCTGGCTTCAGGTTCCCGTCACCCTGGTCCACGTTTCAGCGCGCAGCCATTCTGCAGCCTGTGTGTTCAGCAGAGGAGAGTGGATGCATGTGCATTCCCATTCCAGACACTGGCCTGAACCAGATGTGGAGCCTTTATTTTTAGTACCGCAGGAGTGTCTGCTGACCCCTCTCACCCCATGTCCAATGAAAGATTGACTGCTTTGGGTTTTCTTATGGTAAATTATATATCATACGACAGTAGATTTAAGAATTAATTCAAGATTAATTTAGGGATGGTGGCACATGGAATTATTTGGCCAGCAGATGAAAAATGAAATTTTCACTACAAAGAGGGGAAAATTATAGAAGTGTCAAATTTTAATCCCATTTCCCATAAAGAATTATCATGTCCCACGACCCTCCTAAGAACCACCATTAATCATCCAAGCACCAACCTTTCCCACATGTTCGGTGAGCATGTCTCAGCCAGAGTGTCACTTCTGTTTGGTAAAAGATGTGTGTTTGGGGGCAGAGAAAATTAATTAGCTCTGTTTTAAGAATCAGGAGAAACAAACAAATAAACAACAGCCAATGTGAGGATTTTACCCTAGTCTAGGAAAACATATGCTATTTTAAGCAAATTAAAAAAAAATCAAAATCCAGGGGCAAAATTACACAAGCATCTTTTTTTTTAAGTCCTGTTAAATTTTAATGTTTGTTAAAAACAGCACAGAATACACTGTCTGGCTAAATCAAAAGGTAAGTAGCAAGTCAAGGAATTTCCATTTAGTTAATGTAAAAGCATTTTTGACTGATGTGGGCTTGAATCTAACAACAATTAAAATGCACACACACTAATGGAATCTAAAGGAATTAGATCCTAGAATTAAAATGGCTTCCGCCTAAGAATATTTATATATAAATATTCTGATATATGTATAATTTATATATATAATGGTAGCTTTATCCACCTAAGATGTATGCCACACTAATAATAATATTGCAAAAATATCATTCTATAGTGGCAATCCTTTATTTTGAAATATTAAAAGCTGAACATTTCCTGCCCATGCCCTTGTCTCAAAAAAATAATGTGTCTGAGCAGATTTTTATGGCTTGCATTTCCCCCTCCAGCTTTATATATGAATGCACATTTGAGAGAGAGAAAATGTTGAACAGTAGACTAACCTTCAATAATGCATTGTGTGTAATGCCCTACTTGTTCTAATGATTTCTTGAAAGCTACTCACATGTTACCTGATTTTTCAAAGCACTGAAGGAAGAAAAAATCAAGTAAATTACAGTGGAACTTTTAAAGAAATGTAATGTAATGTAATTGAGTATGCTTTCTGAACAGTACACAGTACATGAAAGGGCCCAGAGATTACAGAAGCTAGCAGTGATCCCTCACACATAGGCTGTGTGTGTGAAGCAAATTTAGTGGGCTACCATCATGAAGAGTGGAAAATATGCCTGATCAGGTGTTTTTACATGGAGGGGAAAGAGTCTTCATTTACATAGTGCATTCCCTCCCAATGTATTTTGTACTTCTGTGGCTTGTTACCTCATTAAAGAAAAACATTTCAAAGGGACTTATCTGCATGACTGCCTTTTTTCCCCTTAATCAGCAAACTTCCTATTCTGTCAATTGCTACAGCTTCTACATTCTGAGAGCAAGAAATTATGGCAACTAGCAAGCCCTTAATTTGCTGAGGATGTGGGGACAGAAAGGAGAAGCGAGAAGATGGCGGAGTGTTTCATTTCTATAATCCAGGCTAAAACTGAAGTTTCAAATATTGCTTTTGTCAGTATTGTAATTTTTTACAGTCACAATTTGAACAAAGACTAGAAAGGTGAAGATCACATAGTCTGGTTGCTTATACAATATTTTTCAAATGATAATTAATTCTTAACATAATAAGGGAAAAGAGGAAGTACTCTGTGCACTTGTGAAAATCTGTAATTTGTTAGAAGAGAATTTCATACCTAGCTGCCTCATTTTGTAAATGGCATGTTTCTCATTCACTCTTCTGTATCCCCAGTAGATTTACAAAGTCACTTCTATGTAATGATTAGGCAAGAATAGAGCTAGGCTGATATAGCCTTTCTCTGAGATAGTCCAGAAATCATTTTTTTTTAAACTGGGAAGAGGGGAATGGTATTCTGTTTAGAGCTACAGAATTTGAGATGACCTTGAGATCTCAGTGTGATTATATAAATAAACTCATCAGAGTGGATAATGAGTGCACAGGAAGAGCATTTTGTGGAAAAAATGGTGAATGAAGGTGGAATCTTAGGAGATATCAGAGTTTCAGGTTTTAGAGGTAAAGAGAAAGAGAGATAGACAGAGACAGAGAAAGAGAGAGAGTCTGAGAAGCAGCAACCAAAGGCCAGTATAAGAATCAGGAATCCTTCTTATCAAAGAAGTAAAGATGTTTCTAGAAAAGCTTGTGAAAGGTGAAAAGTTCATTGTTCCAGAGACTGAAGAGTATAGATAAAATCAGGCCTCCACACAGAAAAGAACACAGTCATGATGTCATTGGAGAACATAGCAATTGCCAGAGGTCACACCTTGCTCATTTGATAAATATGGATTCTTTTTGTACACCAGTCAGTTGATTTTTTGATTTGATATTTGACTGCCTTTGAGAAAGTTGACTACCTACAGGATACATCTTTAGCCTCCTAGGTATTAGATGTGTCCATATTGAAACAATACAGAAATTTTAGCACTTCATAATATTTAGACCATGATGGATTTGAATATCAACTTCTCAAAATAAAGAACATTAAATCTTTCTCTTAATTCTTAGCAATCATCACAATGCTGAGAACATATTAAGGTGCTCAATGAATGTTTTCCAAATTAATGAATGCCTTGTTACTTTTCTAGGAGATGCATGTTAGTCTATATTTCTAAGTAAGTTTCAGATTTTTTGAAGTTAGGGACTCCATGAAAAGAATTATCTTAATTAGACTGCAGCATCTGTCACTGGTCACAAAACAAAGGGAAATAAACACTTTTTTAATTGACGGTATGTTTCATACAGAATAATTGATGATAATGTATGCACCATGCAGAAATAACAAACAAAACCTCTGGATCTGATGATTATTATCAGATAATTAAATGTCTCCAGGTGCTACCTTCTAGGAACTTTTACAAAATCAAGTGACCTTTGCAGTTGGGGGTGTCTCACAGAACATGAGGCAAGAAAGGAGAAGGAAATTAACTTTCTTAAAGCCCTGCCTCCTATGGCTCCTGAAATTCTAGTTATTTATTATTCTCAGTCCAACCATCCTCAAACTGTGACATTTAAAAAATCATTTTATTAGGGGCTCATACAACTCTTATCACAATCAGTACACACATCCTTTGTGTAAAGCACATTTGTACATTCGTTGCCCTCATCGTGCTCAAAACATCTGCTCTCCACCCAAGCCCCTGGTATCAGGTCCTCATTTTTCCCCTCCCTCCCCACTACCCCCTCCCTCATGAACCCTTGATAATTTATAAATTATTATTTTGTCATGTCTCCCTTCACCCACTTTTCTGTTGTCTGTCCCCCAGGGAGGAGGTCACATGTAGATCCTTGAAATCGGTTTCCACTTTCCAACCCACCTTCCCTAATCCCTCCCAATATTGGCACACACATCACTGGTCCTGAGGGGATCATCTGCCCTGGATTCCCTGTGGTTCCAGTTCCCATCTGTACCAGTGTACATCCTCTGGTCTAGCCAGAATTGCAAGGTAGGATTCGGATCATGACAGTGGGAGGAGGGCGGGGAAAGCATTTAGGAACTAGAGAAAAGTTGTATTTTTCATCGTTGCTACATCACACCCTGACTGGCTCGTCTCCTCCCCAAGACCCTTCTGTAAGGGGATGCCCAGTGGCCTACCAATGGGCTTTGAGTCTCCACTCTGCATCCCCTGCCCCCTCATTCACTATGGTAAGATTTTTTGTGCTGATGACACCTGATACCTGATCCCTTTGACACCTTGTGATCGCACATGCTGGTGTGCTTCTTCCATGTGGGCTTTATTGCTTCTGAGCTAGATGGCCGCCTGCTTACCCTCAAGACTTTAAGACCCCCAGACGCTACATCTTTTGATAGCCGGGCACCATCAGCTTTCTTCACCACATTTGCTTATACACCCATTTGTCTTCAGCGGTCGTATCAGGGAGGTAAGCACTCAGTGATATAATTTGTTGTTCTTTGATGCCTGATACCTGATCCATTTGGCACCTCGTGGTCACACAGGCTGGTGTGCTTCTTCCACGTGGGCTTTATTGCTTCTGAGTCAGATGGCTGCTTGTTTACCTTCAAGCTTTTAAGACTCCAGACTCTATATCTTTTGATAACTGGACACCATCAGCCTTCTTCACCACATTTGGTTGTTCACCCTCTTTGTCTTCAGCGGTTGTGTCGGGAAGGTGAGCATCATAGAATGCCAATTTAATAGAAGAAAGTATTCTTGCATTGAGGGAGTACTTGAGTAGAAGCTCAACGTCCTTCTGCTACCTTAATACTAAACCTATAAATATAGGCACATAGGTCTATTTCCCCAACCTCATGTATAAATATATTTGCATATGTACATGTCTTTATCTAGACCTCTATAAATGCCCTTTGCTTCCCAGTTCTTTCCTCTATTTCCTTTGACTTCCCTCCTGTCCCACTATCATGTTCAGTCGCCACCAGAGTTTCAGAAATCCCTCTTAGTTACATCACCCTTGATCATTCCCAACCAAGCCTCCCACATCCAGCTCACCACCAATTTGTTTCTATATTTGAGCTCATTGTTGCAGTGAAGGTGCTAATCCATCTCCTTGAAGGTCTTCCTCTTTTGGCTGACCCTCAGTTTTACCAAAAAAGATGTCCTTCTCCAGTGACTGGTCTCTCCTGACAACATGTCCAAAGTATGTAAAATGAAGTCTTGATATTCTTGCCTCTAAAGAGCACTCTGGTTGTATTTCTCAGACAGATTTGTTGATTCTCTTAGTAGTCCACAAAGCTTTCAATATTCTTCTCCAGCAATACAATTCAAATTATACATTTGAGCTCTTCTTTATTCCAAGTCTAATTTTCACATGTGTATGAGGCAATTCAAAATACCATGGCTTGGACCAGGCACATCTTAGTCCTCAAAGTAACATCCTTGATCTTAATACTATGAAAAAAGTCTTGTGCAGCAAATTTGCCTAATGCAATAAATCTCTTTGATCTCTTGCCTATTGCTTCCATGAGCTTTGATTATGGATACAAGCAAGACAAAATCCTTGACAACTTCGACCTTTCTCCATTTATCACGATGTTCCCTATTGGTTCAGTTGTGAGGATTTTTGTCTTCTTTATATTGAGTTATAATCCTGACTGAAGGCTGCAGTTTCATCAGTAAATGCTTCCTCAGCAAGGTTGTGTCATCTGCATATTGCTGATTGTTTATAAGTCTTCTTCCAATCCTGATGCCAGAGTCTTCTTTTTATAAACATGTTTCAGAACACTTGCTCAGTATACAGATGGAATATGTATGGTGAGAGGATATAATCCTGACACACACCTTTATGGATTTTAAATCATACCATATCCCCTTGTGTTGTTCCCACCACTGCCTCTTTGTCCAGGTGGTTTTTTAAAAACTTGTTTGTATTTTAAATGTGTTTAGGATATGACTGATTTCTCATTCCTATTGTTATAGACTTAATGTGATAGAAGTAAATATTGGAAATTATGACTAGAGGAAGCTTGTAAGCCTGCTCACCACTGAAGACTTTAAAATGACCACTGTTTTGAATTTTGAACAAGCATTTTGCCTGCGTATGATGTGTATGAGTATAAGTTGTACAATCATATGCCCATCAGGGAGAATCACCCACCCCTCAAAGACTGAAAGTTAAAAACTAAAAGGAGCCTAGCAGCAGCCTGGAATGCTCACTAGGTAAGCAGTTTGTTTCTCTTGTTGAGTGGAAGTGGGGGAAACACAGCAATGAAATGTCAGATTGAGTTTGCTACACTAATGCCCGTGCACCTAGTTCACAAGAACTACAAAGGAGAGATGAAAAAGGGCTGACTTTCCTGAAGTTCAAAGATATTTTGCAGAACCTGAGTCAATGGCATGACACAGCCTGAGGGGGCTAGGGTTGGTGAGAATATGTGAAGGGGGCCAATGGCCTAGAGCAGTGGTTTTCAACCTGTGGGTCGTGAACCGTTTGGGGGTCGAATGACCCTTTCACAGAAACTACCTAAGACTCCACTCAAGTAATCCCTCAATGCAAGAACACTTTGTTCTACTAAGCTAGCATTCCATGATGCTCACCTTCCCAACACAATTGCTGAAGACAAAACGGGTGCATAGCCAAATGTGGTGAAGAAAGCTGATAGTGCCTGGCTATCAAAAGATATAGCATCTGGGGTCTTAAAGGCTTTAAGGTAAATAAGCAGCCATCTAGCTCAGAAGCAACAAAGCTCACATGGAAGAAGCACACAAGCCTGTGTGATCACAAGGTGTCAAATGGATCAGCTATCAGGCATCAAAGAATAAAAAATCAAATCATTGTGAAAGGGGGAGTGCAGAATGGAGACCCAAGACCCATTTTTAGGTAACTGGACATCCCCTTACAGAAGGGTCTCAGGGAGGAGACAAACCAGCCAGGGTGCAGTGCAGCAACGATGAAACCCACAACTTTTATCTAGTTCTTAAATGCTTACTTCCATCCCACCCCCACCCCCACCCCACTATCATGATCCCAATTCTACCTTACAAATCCGGCTAGACCAGAGTATGTATAGATAGATAGGTATAGATAGGAACTGGAATAGATAGGAACTGGAAACACAGGAAATTCAGGTCAGATGATCCCTTCAGGACCAGTGCTGTAAGTGTTGATACCCAGAGGGTGGAGGGAGGGTGTGGTAGAAAGGGGGAACCTATTACAAGGATCTACATGTAACCTCCTCCCTGGGGAATGGACAACAGAAAAGTGAGTGAAAGGAGATGTCAGATGGTGTAAGATATGACAAAATAATAATAATTTATAAATTATCAAGGGTCCGTTGGGGAGCGGGGAGCAGGGAGAGAGGGGGGAAAAGAGGAGTTGATACCAAGGGCTTAAGTAGAAAGCAAAATGTTTAGAGAACAATGATGGCAAAAATGTACAAATGTGCTTGACAGAGTAGATGTATGTATGGATTGTGATAAGAGTTGTACAAACCCTCAATAAAAACAAAGAAGCAAACACATATTTCCGATGGTCTTAAGAACCCAGACATGGCTCCTCTATCTGTCTCCCGGTGGGTCTGCCCGCATGTGGATACGCCCACATATGAGTACCTGGCATGAAGACCTGTTACTTATGCTACACCATATTTCAAGGCAAAATTTCATTTATTTGTAATTACAAATAGATATTTCATAATATATAATTGCATATTGTTTTTGTGATTAATCACTGTGCTTTAATTATGCTCAATTTGTAACAATGAAAATACATCCTGCAGATCAGATATTTACATTACAATTCATAAAAGTAGCAAAATTACAGTTATGAAGTAGCAACAAAAATAATTTTATGGTTGGGAGGTCACCACAACACAAGGAACTGTATTATAGGGTCATGGAATTAGGAAGGTTGAGAATCACTCGTCTATAGTAAAGGGAGATGTGTGTGAAATTTCAAAGCTTGCTACTGGTATCCAGTGACCTAGTTTGAAATGCCCAGGATTAAATTGACCAGAACCCAACCTGACGAAGAGAAAGATGTTGGATCCTGTGACCTGGTGCACATTGTTTGAGCCTTGATTACGGCCTGCTCTAGACTTGACTTGTTTATGGATGCAGATATACAAATTTTCAACTGGAATGAAGATTTTTTTTTTCAGGCCAAAGAACAAGCTTGTCTCCTCAGAGAACTGAATTGACACAAGTGAAAAATTTAGAAATTGGATACCACAAATTAAGGATGATAAAGGCATAAAATAGCTGGTTTATAAGCATTCTGGGTCTCTAATAAATGGAACAAGGGAGGATTCCCCACAGAATGATTTTCTTTTTTCTTAAGAGTCCCAGAGAAGAGATGGTGTGGTGGGGTGTAGAAGATGTTGATTAGATTATAGGATTCAGGTGTGGGGTATTGCTATAGAACTGACATTGTTAGGCATCTAGTAAATGGGTCTAGTAAATGTTCAGTTGTATATGTGTTAGTTTTATCCTGGTAGGTACAAGTGTGATTTTATGCTTTTCTTTTTAGAGAGATTATGAATACTTTAAGAATTACGTATGGGTATCAAGTTGACAAGGAGTGGTCTGTGGTTGTTATATTTGATGTCAACTGCACCTATGTGAAGTTAGGGCTGGAATCCAACCTAACAACCAGGCTACATCCTGGTGATACTTTTCATAACAGAGACACTGAGTAGAAGTGAGCCTTCCCTTGCCTTTTCATTCCTGCTCAACATCGGGAGCTGTCATCCATGTGGCCTGCGGACCCTGGGAGGTATTAGTGCCCGGTCATGTTCCTGTGGACCTTGATCTGCTCAACTCTGCCCAAGCAGTCTGTGATCTCTCAGTTTCTCGCCTAACCTTTCTGCTTCATCTGATGGCAACTGTATGAATCTGAAAGCCTCCAGCTAGCATCAGACCCCTGAACTTGAATCAAACTGGCCTCGGTTACTAGCTTGATATAAAATTCTTTCTCGATATAAAGTTCTTTCTGAAACACATATGAGTGTGTCACTGGCTTTATTTGTCTGAAAAACGCAATGTAACACAGAAAGCATATTTCATTTCAGTAACGCCAGGAGTCATAATACCAGGGAATTATAATCCTACATGTAGGATATCTAGACTCCTGGATCCCAGTTTAATGTTAACCTTAAAATTCTACCTATTGCTTTGGGTCTATTGATGTCTTTGATGATGGAACACAGATTATAGAAATAGCCTTGCATATAAACTAAGAAGCACACCTGGTTTATGCTTACTCAGATGTAGACATAACACCCAATTTGTAGAAGGCTATGGAGGAAAATGGGAGGCCAAAATCCACTTGTTGATTATCTAGTCAGAATAAGCCTCTAGTCAGGGAGTCCAACACCTTTATTGTAAGACAGAGATTATTGTGAACTTGATTATGGTGGAGAGGACCATGGTATAATATGATACTTAATCAGTTAAACTCCTCTTGACCCAACCTGAATTTGCTCTAGGCTGAAATATTCATTTGGTGCATGACAGAAATTCCTTTAACTGCTTTTTAAATATTGCTGGTGGTCTTTTCTTTCTTACTCTTTATTTTTATCTTTATGTTATTAGTAGTATTTGCTTTCTGTTTCATTTTGGTTTTGTTTTTATTGTTTTTGTCTCCCATTTTATGTAGTACAGAAGGAGTGAATGCACAGAGACAAAAATTGATGCAATGGTGGAGAGGGTGAGGGGATCTGGGAAGCAATCAGTGAATCTTGGAGTGGGGAGAGAATATTAGAACTAATTGTGATGATGTATATATAACACTTTTTAAGAGCAATTTAACTCTGGAAGTGTATGAAATGTGAATATTATATCAACAAAACTGCTAAAAAAGAAAAGAAATCAATTGACCTATGGTTACTATGGGTGAAGGAGAAAGGGTGTTTTCATGGGGGTTATTGAGTTTGTTTTAATGGTAGTGGAACAATTTGGAGATTGATATCAATAATGATTGTTCCCCATGAAGAGTATAATCAATGGCACTGAATTATACATGTAGAGGTTGTTGAATTGGCAAATGTTTTCTTGTGTATATATTTTGCCAAAATTGAAAATAACAAATAAATGAGTACAAGGAAGAAGAAAATGTTCTAAAATTGATTGTGTTAATTATTGTAGAAGTCTTCTTGATACGAAGAAACTATTGAATTTTATGATATGTGAATGAAGTGCCAATAAAACTGGAAAAAAAGATTTTTCTCTCGATTAAAAAGTTTCTTTATAGGTGTTACTTCATATTAAGTTTTTCATGGTCCGGAAAACTCCTCTGAGAGAAAGCTTACTCCTCGTTCACAAATAGCCTTAAAGGACTATTGTGAGAGAGGGAAACTTACTTTAGCTTTTACTAATATTTTGGATCTACTTTGGCTAAGCCTAGCTAATTCAACTTCTTGAGCTAATTCTATTTCTGCCCTTTGATAGAGGGACATGAATTTACCCTCTGCAATCAAGTCTAGCCACGATTAACTCCAAGACCTTACAGTTTTCAGGAGAGAATCAAGACCAAAGTCTTTAGGAATTGTTGATTCTTCTTTTGGTCAATGCCTTCTCTTAAGTTAATTTAGCTCAAGAATCAAAGAGATTAATTGGAGCCAATTGCTGTTTTGTGCCTAGGATTTGCACCAAATGCTTTGATAAGGACCTTTGGCTGCAAATTACCAAGTAAAACTCAAAATATATCACATCTACCAACCATGTCACAACAATTGTACTATGTAGTGACAATATGTGAGCCTGTTGGAATTCAGAATTCCAACCTGAATGAAGTCCCTCTGAATGTCTGCTCTGTTATCCTCTTTCTATCAAAGGCCTTTCCATATTTCCATAGTTTCTTCTTCCTTATAATTTTGGCTAGCAGATGGAAGCCATTTTATTTCTAGCCCTGACTGGATTTGACCTTTCAACTGTAACACCCAACTAGCGACAGATAACTTTGTTCTTTTCCTTCCGTCCAATTGCTATGAGATGGCAGCCTGCTTTCTTTTACACCAGACCATGGAGCCATGTTAAGTCATGGGCCTTGTCCCCACATGCAGCTCGGTCAGTTGTGATCAGTGTTGAATTGAGACATTTGATATTTTAAATGTGGTGTCTCAGGGTAGCAAGGTTTGTGGGCAAAACAGATGTTATGAAAGAGAGTTTGGGATAATAAGTTATGATTGTCCTTTTTGGTATAACAGCTAGCAGCAAAGTGCCAACTAAGCAGTAGTGGTTACGTACTGTATGTAGCATAACACATTTTCAGTACTATGTTAAAGGGGTAGGAAAACAAGTACATAATACACGCATGCCTCTATCTTTCCCCATGCAAACTTGTAGTAATTTAAGAGCAAGGACTATAAGTACTTTATAATAAATAATAAACAAGCAGAAAGCATTTAAAAATGCTTTTTAATGGCTTCGTTTATATACTATAAAGTATACAAATCTTAAAGGTTCAGCTTAATGACCTTTTGTATTTATATACATAGTCATATAAGCACCAACTGGATTAAGATACAGAACATGTCCAGTACCTAAGTCAATATCTATCAAAGAGGTATGCATTAATCTGACTAGAACCAAAAGTAAGTTTTATTTTATTAGATTTTTTTCATTAAAGGTAATATCTGTGAAATTCAAGCATGTTGTCCTTGTATCAGTACATTGTTTTCATAGTTGATGATCTATTCTCCATGAATATTATACTGTATTACATTTGAGTATCCATTCTTTTTTGGGTTGTTCTTATTTTGGGGCTATTGTAAATAAGAGTGTTATGAACAATGATTTGTAGCTGTTCTTTATATATCCAAGACAGAAATGTTTCTTAGAATTTGTATGTATGTAGAGTCTCTCTGACTATGCTTTTGTTTAAAAATTTTTATTATACTAAGATATTTATCACTAAAATTTACCATTTCAACAACTTTTTAATAAACAATTAATTGGAATTAATTACACTCACAATGTTGTGCTACCATCACAATTGCCCATTTATAAATTTCGTGAAAGATATAGCCTTTAAGCAGTAATTCTGCTTTCTCCATTTCCCAGGAAACTCTAATTAATTTTCTGTTTTGATATATTTGCCTATTCTAAGTTATTTCTTGAAAATGGAATTATACAATATCCTCTTGTGTTGGAAATATTGAGTATTTAGTTGCTTTATTTTTCTCAAATGTCATATCTAATTAATTGTTTTGAGCAGTTTCCCGCAACACGACATAGTGTTTCAAAGCTTTGGTTACATGCTGTTGGTCACAGTGCTCATCAGGGTTTATCCTGACTCTAATTCAAGTATTGTGGCCTTAGCATGTCATGGAACGAATGCCACATACTTCAATAAACCCCCTCAGCTTGGATCATGGAAGAACCTTCACTAATCATATAGAGACAAGTCATGTAGGCAGCACTGCATGTGCAAAGACTTAAATGCTTGACGACTAACCAAGAGGTTGGTGATTTAAAAGCACTCAGAAACTCCTCAAAATACCAGCCTGGCAAACGGCTTTAGAAAGGTCTCTACCTTGAAAACTTTTCATAGCAAGTAGCTGTACTCTACATATATGGCGTCACTCTGATTCAAAACTGACTCTGTGGCAACTAACAATAATATTTGGAGTTATTTTCAACTATTGAGCATTATTCTACGGTGTACTGATGACTCAATGTCTAACCATAGGTGATAACCAAAGGATTGGTAGTTTTAACTTACCCAAAAGCTCTGAGGCAAAGAAGACATGGCAATCTGACACATACAGATTACACACAGTTAAGAAACCCCAGGGGATGATTCTACTGCGAGACAGCATCCCCATGACTCATATCTATTCCTCAGCATACAACAATGTAAACAATTGTTTTAAAAAGAATAACTGTGTGCCTGAAAGTCTTCTGTAAATTTAGAGAGAATTTTGAATAAGGGTATTTTGTCAAGACTACTAATCCTATCATTTTGGAGAATATAGCACAATTCCATGGTGGAGATGAATACTTCACATGAAATACAGGAAACATATTACATTAAAAAATTGCCTTGAGTTAGCAAGCTATTTAGCATGCGTTTCATATTTATTCTTATCTATTTCTTCATATGTGGGGCTACACGTGTGATGCTAGCAAATCTTATATGAAATTAGACTGCTTAAAAAAATTAGTTGGGAGACTTCCAGGGAGATGGCAACCGAGTAACACATACCAGAGGGAATCCAAAGAATCCAGCCCAGGAGAGTTACTTAGAGGAAAATTCATCGCTGCTGAATCGCAGGAGGTGCATCATAAAGATAAGTAGGCACAGACCCACCGGATTTTGAGGGGCTGGGGGCTTTTGTCTTACCACAGTGGAAGCCAGCTGGGGCTTGACCCTAGCCCAGCCGCTGTTTCTGCCAGAGCCTGGACCATTTGGAGCCTGTAGCAGGGCTTGATCTCAGCACAGCCACAGTTTTCCCCTGCCTGCCTCAGGGCAGGGACAGGACCCTTGCGTGGCTCCACTGGCAGGGATCAGGGTTCAGCTACATTGTTGCTTCTGTTTGTATCTCTGCTCTCTATTCCCACACAGCCTTGGAGAGCTGCGCAGGGGCTTTTTCATGGCACAGCCACAGCTTGCCGCAATGCGTCCCATCGTCTGAGCAGGGACTAAACCCAAACCCCCACAGCTCCACGGGCAGTGATCAGGGTTCAGTTACATTGTGGCTTCTGTTAACATCTCTGCTCTCTGTCGTCCCACTTCTCTAAGGGCTACTCAGCGGTTTTCTTGAACTCTTCTTGCGGCTCAGCTGTGGACTGCTGCTGGGGCTTGGGGCAGGGAGTAAGCCCTTGCAGCTCTACAGGCAGGGAGTGGGACTCAGCTACATAGTTGCTTTTGCTTCCCTCACTTCCCTATACCCCTGCACAGTCTAAAAGGTCTTACTTTTTAATTTTCTCCTCCTCCTAATTTCTGCCCTGCTCTCTCACACTCCTTTGTGGATTTACAGGCACTCCATTTGCCCTTGGGCCACACCCAGCTAGGTGAGCTCCACCCTGCATAGATAGCCCAAGGCTAGGGAAAGGCCTGCTTTCTCTCCAGGGGATACTCCTCCCCGAGTTCTCACCAGGGAGTTCCTGCCTGTGTACCTTGGGGGGCATAAATCAGCCCAGCCAACACTTACCAACATTCCAAGTCATAGCAGGAACTTCATCCCAGCCTCTGCAACACTGGGGCAGGCAGCTGATCAGCCATCTGGGGCACTCCCCTGATAGGGAAGCTATAAGAGGGCAAAGTGGTAGGTTAATCCCATAGTAAAATCAGCTGTAGGCAGTTTGAAGAAGCATTCCTATAAGTCTCCCAGAGAGAGCCTGGAAAATGGCACCTGGCCCCTCTAAAACAACTCAGTGCAAACAGCCATCAGCCCCAACAACCTCAACGAAAAAACAGGAGAAACAAAAGGCAAAGGCAGAAGATGTCCTGAACATAACAACATACATAGAAGAAGCAGACATTGAGATGCCACAAAAAGAAATTCTCAGAATGCTGCTTGGAGCCATGCAGGATATGAGGGAAACAATACAGAAAACGGATGAAATGACAGAGGAAATAAAAGCCATACACCAAAGGGAAATAGAAGAGCTTAGGGAGGAGATGACAAAAAACAATAGCAGGATCACGGTCCTTGAGAATCAATTTGGAGGAATCAGAGAAATGCATCAGTGAATTGGGTAGCCTAGCAAACTTTAATAAACGTGAACAAAAATCTAATACGAGCATCAGAGAAGCTGAAGAAAACCTAAGAACTATGTCTGATGCTATGAAGTGGAACAACATTAGAAGTATTGGCCTACCAGAGGAAGACACAACAAAGAAGTCATCTGCAACAATAGCGAGAGAATTCTTGGAGGAAAACTTCCCCAGCCTAATGAATGAAAACCAGGCAACCATCCAGGAGGCTGAAAGTACACCAGCACGACGGCACCCTAAGAAGAAATCACCAAGACACACAATAGTTAAACTATCAAACTTTGAGGAAAAGGAGAAAATCATGAGAGCAGCTAGGGAAAAACAGGCAATCTCATATAAAGGTTCCCACATAAGAATATGCTCAAACCTATCAGCAGAAACTATGAAAAAAAGGAGATAGTGGAGTACCTTATTCCAAAAATTGAAGGAAAACGACACAAATCCAAGATCACTCTACCCAGCCAAATTATTGATAAAGATCGATGGAGAAGTAAAAGTCTTAACAGACAAGGAAAACCTTAAAAAATACGTTACAACAAACCCAGCCTTACAAAAGATCCTCACCGACTCAGTATGGGCAGAAGAACAACACTTACCAAGCATAAATGAGAGACCGTCACATAGAACAAATTCACCCAGAGGGCAACAAAGAGAAAACAGACCCCAAGATAGCAATGGCTTAAGGATGGAAAGAAGCCAAGAATGATACACACACAAAACACACACTAATGAGAAAGGAAAGTAGGAAAACTCCCAACACAAAAGGTATAAAATGACATCACAGAGTCCGCACATGGAGATAACCCTGAATATCAATGGCCTGAACTCAGGCATTGAAAGACTGAGACTAGAAGACTGGCTTAGAAAACACAACCAATCAATCTGCTGCCTACAGGAAACACATCTCAAGGCTACAGACAAAAATAGGCTAAGAATCAAAGGCTTGGAAGGACCTAAGAAGCAAACAGCAAAACAAAAAAAGCAGGGGTTGTAATCCTAATCTCGGATAAAATTGACCTCAAAGTGCAAACCATAAAAAGAGATAAGGAGGGACACTATATAATGCTCAAGGGAATCATAGACAATCAACCACTAAGCATTGTAAACATATATTCCCCGAATGAGAGACCACCTCAATACGTCAACCAAACACTCCAAAATATTAAGAAAGAAGTCACAGACTCCACAATTATTGTGGGCGACTTCAACACACCACTCACTGAGAAAGATAGATCACAGGGAAAGAAACTCAGCAAGGAGCCTAGAGAGCTAAACTCCACATTTAGACAATTTGACTTGATAGATATTTACAGAGCTTTTCATCCAAATGTAAAAAAATTCACATTCTTTTCAAGTCCCCATGGCACAAATTCAAAGATAGACCACATGCTGGGGCATAAGGCAAATCGACATAAATTTAAGCACATTGGAATAATACAGATCTCTCTCTCTGACCACTGTGCCATAAGACTGGAAATCAACAAAAGGAAGACAAAGAAAATAAGAGCAATAGGAGGATGAATGACTCTCTACTGCAAAAGGAACGCGTACTGGTGCAGATCAGAGATGAAATCAGGAAATTTCTAGGAACCAATGAAAATGATCACACAACGTACCAAAACTTATGGGATACAGCAAAGGCAGTCATCAGAGGAAGTTTCATAGCAATACATACACACCTAAGAAAGGAAGAGAGACTCATGATGGATATGCTGACAAAATTTACAAAAACTAGAACAGAGTCAGCAGGACAATCCTACTAATAGCAAAAGAAAAAAATTATAAAAATCAAGGCTGAGATCCAGGAGAGGGAAAATAAGAAAACTATGGAAAAAATTAATATCGCTAAAAGTTGATTCTTTGAAAGGACAAACAGGATTGATAGACCATTGGCAAACCTAATTTAAGAAAGGAGGGAACAAATTTCAATAGCAAGAATAAGGGATGAAAAAGGGGTCATTACAACAGACCCTAATGAAATCAAAAGGATAGTTACACAGTACTATCAAGGATTGTACTCCAATGAATTCAACAATTTGGAAGACATGGACAAATTCCTGGAAAAACAATCCCTCCCTAGACTATCCTCGGTGGACATCAAGAATCTCAACAGACCCATAGCAATAGAAGAAATAGAAAAGTTTATCAAGGGATTACCAACAAAAAATCCCCTTGACCAGATGGCTTCACTGGAGAATTCTACCAAGCATTCAGGGAAGAACTAACACCAATCCTACACAAAATTTCCAGAACATAGCAAAAGATGGCAAACTCCCGAACTTCTTCTATGAAGCTAGTATAGCTTTGATACCCAAACCGGGCAAGGATCCCACAAGAATCGAGAACTACAGACCAATATCCCTAACGAACATTGATGCAAAAATCCTTAACAATATACTAGCTAACAGAATACAAAAGTATATAAAACAAATAATTCACCATGACCAAGAAGGATTCATACCAGGGATGCAGGGATGGTTCAGCATATGAAAGACCATGAGTATTATTTGTCACATTGGCATGAAAAAGTGTAAGAACCACATGATAATATCAATAGACGCAGAAAAAGCATTCGACAACATGCAACACCAATTCCTGTTTAAGACACTCGCTATACCAACACGTTTGCATTCTATATTTTGAAATGGACTCATTTTTTTGAAAGAGACTCTTTGATTTTGCATGTATTTGTTCACAGGCTTGCTAAAAATCCACACTCTATATTTATTTATTAAAATTGTTTTTCTAATGAATCACATTGGACACTTTGAGGTTATTTCTACTCTCTAGAGAAGCATTGATGAGTTGAGTTTTCTCTAATAGTAGTCTTAATACAAGTGCAGTCCAATATGAATACTGAAACTAGTCTTAAAACTCACTGCTGTCAATCAATTCTGACTCACAATAACCCTGTAGGACAGGATAGAATTGCCCCAGTGGGTTTCTGAGACTGCAGCTCTTTATAGGAGTAGAAAGCTACCTGTTTCTCCCATGGAACAACTAGTAGCTTTGAACTACTGGCCTTATGGTTAGCAACCCGACATGTAACCATTGTGCCACCAGTCTCAGAACACATAACATGTGCTGTTCCCCCTGAGGAATTGTATTTTTAACTAATTTTATTTAAGTTAATATAAATCAAATTTAAAATATGTACATGGCTAGTGGCTGCTGTATTGAATGGCAAAGTTGTTGATTACTCAAGGATTTATTTATAATTGCATATCATTTACAAATTAGACGAACCTATTCTTGTCTTTCTGCTAAGACTTTCCAAAAACATATTTAATTGAAGAGATATAGGGACTAACTCCAAGGAAAACTACTCGATATGTCTGACTGCTTCTTACCTCCTACTACATCAATATTTTAATTAATTTATTTTTATCATTTTATTGGGGGCTTGTACAACTCTTATCACAATCCATACATAGATCCATTGTGTCAAGCACATTTGTACATTTGCTGCCCTCATCATTCTCAAAACATTTGCTTTCTACTTGAGCCCTTGGTGTCAGCTCCTCATTTTTCCCCTTCCCTCTCCACTGCCCCTCCCTCATGAACCCTTGATAAATTATAAATTATTATTATTTTGTTATACCTTACATTGTCAGACATCTCCCTTCACCGCCTTTTCTGTTGTACATGCCCCAGGGAGGGGGGTATATGTAGATCCTCCTAATAGGTTACTCCTTTCCACCCCATCTTCCCTCCACCCTCCCAGTATCGCCACTCTCACCACTGGTCCTGAAGGTATCATCTGTCCTGGATTCCCTGTGTTTCCGGTTCCTATCTGTACCAGTGTACATCCTCTGGTTTAGCCAGATTTGCAAGATAGAATTGGGATCATGATACTGGGGGGTGGGAGTGGAGGGTCGAATAAGCATTTAAGAACTAGAGGAAAGTTGTATCAACATTTAAAGAGTATCCTAACTTCAGGCTGAGTCAACCACCTAAACTCACTGATATCAAGGCGATGGCAACCCATAATAAACCTATACAACAAGGAATAACTGCCCCTGTGGATTTCTGAAAGTATAACTGCTTACAGGAGTAGAAAACCCATCTTTCTCCTGAGGAGGGGCTGTTGGTTTTGAACTGCCAATCTTGCAGACCGCAACCCAATGTGTAACCTCTAAGCCACCAGGGCTCCTTTAAGCACTTAAATACAGTGACCAAAAGAGAGTAGAATTTTGTATGTTGATCCAACCCCACTGCCTTGAGTGTTGTTTAGACAGAGAGCCTGTCAGTAGAATGGTTCTAGAAACTGGATCTCAACAGAGATTTCCATAAAATGAAAAGGAACATATCATTGTAAAGGTAAGAGGAAAACAAGGGTCATCTAATCGATTTGGGTCTTAAGCTAAGACCAATAACAGAGTAGAGAAAGAGGGCAAAGCCGAGGTGTGTGAAAACACAGCATCATTTGGTGTCTTAGATGCTGAGGCTCAAATGCTGTAATCCCAAATGGCTACAGTCTTGCCTGCCATCTGGTAGCAGTTGGACGGAGAGTTCAATCTGATGAAATTTAGTTAGACAGCTGGTATCAGATATTAGAAAATTTCAAGTCCAAACTGCAGCATAGCTTTTAACAAAGCTGCTTCTGCACCCAAGACTCTGAGAACGAGGTAAAAGCTTCGTTTATAAAACAATCCAAAAGGAAAAGTATTTCAGAATTTTAAAATGAATGTAATGGTCTCATTATTTGCTCATGTGGGAGAAGACATGCTTATTCCTAGGCTGATGTTGGATGTGGTCAAATGTTTGCTTTGTGTCAATCATCAGTCTACTTTTCCCTTCCTTTTGAAAGCGCTTCTTAAGCGCAATCATAGAACATTCGAAGATTATCCTAGTAATGAAGATTAGTTCAAATGAAATGGCCAAGCATAGTGCTTGGGAAGCAGTTATTGAAGGAGGCCTAGAGCTGCAGGAAGTGCCACATTTTGGGGATGGCTGGGATCCCCAAAACAGTTTTGTTTCACTGATGTTTATAGTAGAATTACCATTTTCCTAGCATCAAAATGTCATCAGCTAAAATTGACATGAAAGTTCATGTAACATTTAGGAAATATCTGCAGCCTACAATATAAAATATAAAATATTTTGTGAAATGGACATGTGCTGCTAATCTACAAACAACATTTCCCCCATATTTTATGGCCATTTTGGTGCTTTATGTGCACCTATAAAGAAAAGAGCTGTCAGGCTCGTGTTTTACTTCTTCTTGCCTGGCCCTGTTTGGCATGAGTTATTAAGCCATGTTCTGGAAAGAAGCCAATGATGCATATCATTAGTGTGATGTTCTACGGAGGTGCACATTTTTCAATGTGATATCACGGACATCCAAATGATAATCAGTGTCTGCCAGGCTCGATTGGAATGGAACCTTTTTAGGAAGGTAACTATGTGGAAAACATTTCTTGATAACACAGATAAACAGTTGGAAAGGAACTGAGATTTTTTTCCCCTCAGAAGGTGGTTTCCCTCTGACCCATGTTGAAAAGACATTAGTAGGAAGACCTAGCTGTGAGAAGACACAACGGCAGGAAGTGAAGCCTAGGTTAATTTGTGAGGCCCAGTGTCAATTCCTTAGAAATGTAGGTCAGCATGGGCTTCTAGCCCCCTTTCACTCAGCAGGGCTCTCAGGCCAGGGGCTGGAATGTCTCCAAACATTTAAATTGATTGCTTTCTCTGATCACAAGCCTTGAAATACTGGAGTCTCTAGAATCATTTGGTAATTCTATTACTATTCCAAATTGATTTTCAGTTGTGCGAGTGATTATTTTGTTCCAAGTTTATATCCACAAGAGGGTCTAATTTTGGAAAATTGTGGAACACAACATGGGTTTTCTAGGTAGTTTCTATTTCACAAGCACCAAGTGATGTATCATGAGCTTAATAGTATTGGGCTTTAACAAGTTTTGGAAAGCATTTTCAAATAGATTGTGTTGAGAACCAGCTGATTCTTTAAATATAAGGGGAAAAGTGGGATGAATGTACAAGAAACAGGAAAACAAATGCTAAGTGGAAAAATCAGATGAAAATTAAAATATTCAAAGGTGCTTCAATGAATTCATTGGTGTTCCTTGTTTCTTTTCGCTAACTCTCTATTTCACCAACCTAAATAATACCTTAAAAAATACACTTTGCCACTTTGCTAATAATATTGAACAAACTTTTCTCTTTGTCAATCTAGGTATCCATTCTTCTAGAACATCCAGCTCCCTTTTAGATGGGTTTTCTCAATAATCTTTCTGCTTTAAAAAAATTCCTTCTACTTTTTAAAAACTCCTTGTGAGTCAGAAAAGATCAACTTCAGCATTCCTTCAATAATGGAAATTGTAAATTTGGACCAGTGGACATAATGTGCTCTGACATCAAAAAACTTTTGTTAGGTAGAATTCTTTATAGAAAAGAATGCAATCTCTTCGGCTTAAAATCTGCATTCTCCTAATAGTTAAGTGGGCTCTGTGGCCTTGCTCCTGTTGCAAGGGTGTCCTCACGGGCAAGGGGTCTGTTATTGAGAGATAGGGGGTGGGTGGGGAAGGTCAGCACTAGAGAGTGCCAGGCTATCAAGTGTGTTAGGATATTTAGGATTTTTAACAAGATTTTTTTCTCTTGTTTGGATTTTCAATCAAAAACCTTACATTGAGATAAACAGCTGGTACTGCCTATACTAAAATATCTACACGGAAAAGCTATGTGCCGCTGTTAGGTTTCTGGGGTGGTTTACCTTGCTTCTTGCTTTTCAACACTGATAGGATTCACGTGGCAGAAGCGCGTTTGTAAACCCAAGTAACTTCTATGAGGGAAAGGGAAGTTTCAAGTATCACAGTCTCAGAAAGTGCAGGCTATCTCTGGAAAGCATGTAAGGCCTCACGGGGGACCCAGCAGAGTTCACGACTTAAGGTGGCCACTTCAGGAGAGCGCGAGTGACCTGAGAGAGGCACGCAGGAGCGAGCGTATGAGCCTCGCACACGGGAGCGATCCCATCCTCTGACCTGCAAGAGAGCAACCTGAGAGAGACCCCTCCCCTCAGTCTACTATTTAATGCCCCCACTGGTTGGCAGGGGTGGAGAGGGCATGTTTGAGGTTATTGGCAAACCTTGTTGGCTGAGTTTAGGGTCACCTGTGTGATGCCATGTCGCTGGTGCCCTGTAACTCAGGTTGATCTCCATCTCGGCCAAGGTAACCTGGATCTGAGCTTGCTGAGCTTTGCATTGTCCCCATGGGTGTCTAATGTGTGTCCAATTCCTCTGTAACCCCTTTATTGTAGCATGGCCATGTAATTTTCATTTAGTGTGGGCATTTGGTGGAGACAACCCCCTTCATCCCTAATCTATCTACCTGTCACCTCTGTACAGAATTTGATAACAGATACTCAAAACCATCAGCTCCATTAGCACTCCCCCAGCTTGGTGAAGAAATCTTAACAGAGAGCATGATTTTGTATCTGATTCCTTCTCCTCCTGGAAGAAAGGGAACTCCACATGCCCAGCTCTTTAGAGCTGCCAGCCATCAGGGCATCTTTGGCCATCTTTCACCTCCTCCCCACCCCCTACCTGCACCCTATCTCAAGGATGTCCACGTGACAGAAATTCTGAGGCTTGGTTCAGGAAAAAACTGATATATGATCTCTGTAGTTTAGGGGCAGAGAGATAGATGCTTGATTTCAACCTGATGGTTGGCAAATTTGGGGGGTAGTTCAGAGGGGATAGGTCAAGGCAGAGCAGCAAAGACAGTGTCTTTTACTACTTGTTGTTGATGGAGGAAATGTGGGCACCGTTTCACATAGTTCAAGCCAACTCAGGAAAAGTAATGATCTAGGGACAGGAAGGTTTAACACATTAGTATTAAGGAACACTAGGGATTGTGTTGCTCTTGTCATTGCTAGGTGCTGTCAGACTGGTTCTGCCTCATAGTAATTATGTACAACTGAACTGATCACTGACCTGTCCTGTACCATCCTCAAAATCTTTGCTGTGTATGAGCCCATTTTTGTAATCATTGTGTCAATCCAATTCATTGAAGGTCTTCCTCTTTTTTTTTTGGCCAGCCTTTTATTTTAGCAAACATGATGTCCGTCTCCAGGGACTGGTCCCTCCAGATATCATGTCCAAATTATGTAGTACAGTCTTGCTATCCTTGCTTCTAAGAAACTGTCTGGCTGTACTTGTTCCAAGACAGATTTGTCTGCTCTCCTTGCAGCCTATGGCATGTTCAGTATTATTTGTAAAACCATAACTCAAAGGCGCTGGTTCTTTTGCGGTCTTCCTTATTCATGTTCCATTTTCACATAAATGAGCGAATTGAAAGTATTATGACTTGGGTCAGGTGGACCTCAGTTCTTAAAGTGATATCTTTGCACGTTGACACGTTAAAGAGTACCTTGGCAGCATATTTTTCCAATGCAAGATATTGTTTGACTTTTTCACTGTTGCTTCCATCAGCATTATGGATAGAAATACTATAAAATTCTTAACAACTTAAATCTTTTTTCCATTTAATATGATGCTGTGTATTGGTTCAGCTGTGAGAATTTTTGTTTTCTTTATATATAAGAATAAACAACATCACATTAAATGGAGAAAAGTTTAATATTTATATATATTCACTGCCATGGAGTCGATTCCAATTCATAGTGACTGAGTTAGTTTATTGTGCCAACCGGGCCAATAAACTACGGGGTTAATTGAAGGGTGGAGAGATAAATAGCTTGGTGAGCCTTGCTTTTCGACTTCTCGAGTGTCTTGCTTTCTGATGCTTGAATCAGGGTGCAGTTGCCTTAGACGGTTCCCTGCTTAAGCTGACAAGGCTCACTTCCTGCAAAACATCCCCAAGGAGAAGCCATATGGACCTACCCTGTTGCAGCCCTGGGTGCTGGAGACCCCTCCCAGTGCTGAGATGATTACATAATCACTGACTCGGCTTTCCTCCTGCAGTCGGCATCATTGCATGTGTTTTGTGAGATGGAGGAGGACTTTGTGGATTGGTGTTGGACTTATGGGTTACTGGGTTAATGTTGGACTTGTGGCCTTGGGCAGCACTGGGTTTGGATGTATTCTTGATGCGCACTTAACCTTTATATAAAACTCTCTCTTGTACATGGGTTTCTGTGGATTTGTTTCTCTAAAGTACCCAGGCTAAAACAGCGACTTAGTGAAGTTGAAGATTACAGTCTTTATCTTCATTAGTAAGTGCTTCAAGTTTTCTTTGCTTTCAACAAAGTTGTGTCATCTGCTTATTGCAGGTTATTTGTGAATTGTCACCCAATCCTGACACCAGCTTCTTCATATAGTCCAGGTTTTTTAAAAGAAAATATTGACTGAAGTATTTTATTTGAATTTTAATTATTTCTCAAAATTGATTAATTAAAAGGCAAAATGTTTAGGCAATGGCTTTTATATCATTTTTAAAAATTGAGGAATATCCACCAAAGGCAATAAATTGAAGAAGGCACAGAAAATAGACCAACATTTCTACCTCCTCAAAATAGTGGTGATACAAATTAGTAAATACATATTTAAATTATTAAAATCATATTTTGATGGTCAAAACATAGGAACACTAGGGACCCAGGAGTGAGACTAGGGATGCTTCACTTGGGTATCTAGGGAAATATGTCAGAAACTAATTATCAAACCTTGGGTGTGTAGTGGGAGAAAATGTAGATATCCTAATGGAATGATCATTTATGGAAATAAAAATATGCTTGTTTAATAATGATGATATATCATGAGTCTGTAATAAGTAAAGTAAATCGTGTCGGAAACAAAACCCCAAGCCAAAAGCTAAATAGCACATCATTAAAATCAACAATAACCTCCAAATAAATTTTTAAAAATATCAACAAAACAAACACATAATTTGTATTGCGGAAATGAAAATCACTAATGTAACTACTTCCTGGGAAAATATCAAACGGATATTTCTGACACTTACAATTAGAATGCTAACTTAGATTAGAAACTCTTGGATGATTTTTACTTGCCAAAGCTTTTCTGTTTGATTTTTTTTAATGAACTATGTATTATCTGTGTGTTATTGGACTCAAAAATCAAGCCATTTAATTTTGTGTGAAAAAAAATCCGGAGGAAGATTTTTGTATCACTCATTTAGTCCCTACCACTTCAAACTTAAGCTCTAGTCCCGGATATTGACTCCTGGCGCTCAAATTCACATATCTCAGGACTGTTGTGATCATCAGCCTTTGGAGAAAAGTTTGTTAATATTCAAAATTTACATCTGCTTAGTTGAGATGGAACATGCTCTAATGGTTTTTAGCAAGATATTTTATTTCAATGAAGACATGTTTAATCATTTGGTCAAGCAGAACATTAAATTTATCAGTGTGCCTTCTGGACACATTCTAATTAATTGATAAATTGAAACCTTAAAATCTCTTCTTGAATATAAAGTGTACATTCATAGTTAATAAGAAAAAGACCTTACTTTCTTCCCGTCCTAATTCTTTTTCCTCTCTATTCCGTCTAAGGAATTTAAAGGACCCATGTTTTTACATAGATGCAAACTTTGCTGCTTAGCAAATATTGTGCGGAAACAATAACCCTGAGCCATATTTCATATTCACTCTTGGAAGTTCATATTAATCATTCTGATTTTGCCAATACTGATTTTGACTAGGAGCCCTAGTGGGTCAGGATTTCAAAATCACAAGAAAGATCAAGGTTTCACTCCTGTCTTGAGTTAGAGGTTTGGAAACCCACAGGGCAGTTCTACGCTGACCTAAATGATTGCTATGAGGCAGAAGCTGCTTGATGACAGGGAGGTTTACTGGTCTTTTGTTTCCTGGTTTTCTTTTTTTAGTTTTGAGGAGGCCCAAATTAAGTGGCACCATTTTTGTTTACTTTTGCCAACTTCACCAAGCAAAAATGGCATATTCAATGGCACTCCTCAATTTCTCTGAAGTGATGTAGAATAAATATCATACAGAAATGGCTTTGGTGACATTTCTGTAGAAATCCACTGACATCTATATTATAATTTCTCTGACCTACACTGGTTTCTACTTTCATTCCATACTCAAAAGGAATATTTTTTTTGGCGACAAAGACATCAAATTTGTCTTATTAACCTTATACTTCACACCATAGGGACCATGCTTTATGGCCGAAGCTATAAGTGTACTTTAAATTCGAATGTACTATTTGGTATTTTAAGAACCAAATCAATATTCAAAGAAAGTAAGCTCAGATATTAGCAATTACTTTGCTAAAATTCAAAAGACAAGATAGTTACTTGAATGTTTTAATATAAAGAATTAATTTTGATAATGTAGAATGCATTATTTATAAATTACCATACACATGATTTATTGGACTTAATCAGATCCTTATTTGCAGCATATATTGGCCAGGAATAATCTGAGTAAATATTTAAGACCTGCATCAGCAATAGCTCCTACCCTTGTTGTTTTAAAGGGTTCAGTGAAGGAAAATTACACATTATTATGGATGACCTTCAATGATATGCTGGTGACATTAAATTTTAGATAATCCATATTATCCACTTTGTAGCATTTTTTTTTATTATGTGTTGCTGACATTTCAGTCAGATTCCTCATGCTATTGTAAATGTAAATAAGACCTCAGCTCCAAAGTCATTTATTTTGGGGAAAATATGTCTATGAAAAAAATGTATGATGCTGGAGCCCCTTAGGAGACACTCTAGTCATGAAATAACAGATTTTGGGCTTCACCCTTTCTGGTTAGTGAGAAGTAGCAATTAAATGAGCCTGTTCAGGAGGCAGCTAGTTTTCAATTATACTGTCAGTGCTGCAGAGCTCTCTGGCCGCCTCTAATACTCAAGAACATCTGTAGCATCCCAGCGCTGCCAAACTTTGAGACTGGCAACGACTTTGAGTAGCTAATAATGAGTTGGCTCCCTGCAAGATTGAGATTGTCCCCTTCACAACATGATGATGGCTCGAGGAAGCGAAATGGCAGAAATTGCTGCCCTTTCTCATGAAACCCTCTGCTCTCTCCTCTTCCCAAGAATGATTAGCAAGAGTCTGATTTTATTCATATACCACATTAATAACAACTGAACAAAGGAACAAAATCATCATTTATTTTTATTATAAACAACAACACTGAATTTAAAGGGGGAAAGTGGACAAGTCAATGGTATCATCTATGTAAACCTTATTAAATGCTGAGTGGATGTAAAAAGAAATGGAAAATCAGGTGAGCTTGAAAATAACAGAAGAGAGCTCTGTTAAGGGGTATGGTGCTATAACCATCTTAAAAAAAATCATTCCAGAATGTTCAGTATCCCAAATGTCCATACATGTATTTAATTTTTTGAAATATAGTTAACCAAATATAAATGTGCCAGAGTAATTGTTAAAACCCCAATTTTTACAATTTTGGCTTGAAAAAAACCATGAGAAAATAATTAAGGAAATTGCTTTGAAACCTCTGCTGAGTTTGACATGAATAATGTTATTGAATAGTTAATGATCTGTAATAGATCATCTTCTTAAAAGCTGCCTTCACGGAACATAAAGCATCTTTCAGTTAGTACAGTTACTCTTAGGTGGGCAGCATTTTATTTCCAACGTAAAGAGTTCTCCAGGGGGTTGTGTAGGTGTGCTGGGAACAATCATGGGGAAAGCCTGATTTCAAGACGATTTGACTTCTCCTCAGAGACCACCAGAAATAGTACCAATGAGCGCTTGAAATGGCAGCAGCTTGAAGAGACTTGTATGCTCATCTGTTAGGTCTTGAAAGGAGATGAATAAGGTTTAACATAAACCCTGGAGAGAGCAGAGGCAAACAGGTTCCTAAATTTTCACTTATTCATTGAACAAAATTTTGTTGAGTCTTTATATAAACCTAATAGTATTATTGACATTTAATATAGCACTGAACAAACCAAGGAGCTTGCTCTTCCAGAACGTATGCCTCTTTGGGGGATAGTAGGCAATGACCTTAAACATAATAAATATATAATATGTGAGGTGGTATGCTATGAAGTAAGTGGAAATAAATTCAGGGTAAGAAATGTAAAGTGTGCGGGGAATGGGAACTGTATAAGGTACATTTGAGCAAATGTAATCCTGAAGGAGAGAAACCAGACTGTGATGGGAGAAGAGTAGGGATCCAAAAAAATTAAGAAAGAGGTGTTAGCAGGAAAGGCAATTGGTAGAAGAAGACAGTGTGTTTGGTGAAGTAAAAGGGGCCAGAGGACACATTGAGATGGAGGAACACAATAGGCATTAACAATGTACTCAAGCAGACCCAGGGCTGTGAGGAAAACTAAGGACCCAGCAACAGGGGGCTCTGGTACACATTAAGGTCCCTATGAGTTAGAGCCCGTTTGAACTAACAACAAAGCTGACAAAAATCAAGGACCACAGCCTTAATGGAAATGTACTAGTAGTGTTCAAGAAACTATGGTGAGGATATCAACGTGCCTAGAACTGAGTCTCAGAGAGAGAGAGAGAGAGAGAGAGAGAGAGAGAGAGAGAGAGAGAGAGAGAGAGAGAGAGAGAGAGAGAGAGAGAGAGAGAGAATGATTGAAGATAAAATCCCAGCGCTTGCTAGAGAGAGGTCAATGTAGACCATGGTAAATGTTTTCACCTTTACTCTTATGAGAATGGGAAATTATTAGACTGTTTTAGGAATGGTAGTGATGTGATCAAACTTAATTTTCTCAGAGATCATTTGGTACCATATAAAGAGTCTATTGTCGTGAATCAAGTAGAGAAGCATGTGTTGTTATTAGGTGCCATTGAGTTGGTTCCGACCCAAAGCAACCCCAAGCACAACAGAAGCAAACACTGCCTGGTCCTGTGCCATCCTTACAATTGCTCCAATGCCTGAGCCCATTTTAGAAGCCACTGTGTCAATCCATCCCACTGAGGGCATTACTCTGTTTTGTTGTCCCTCTACTTTACCAAGCACAATGTCCGTTTCCAGGGATTGGTCTCTCTTGACAGCACGTCCGAAGTATGTGAAATGAAGCCTTGCCATTCTTGCCTCAAAGGAGCTCTCTGGCCATACTTCTTCCAAGACAGATTTGTTTGACCCTCAGCAGTAAATACTACTTTTGATATTCTTCTCCAGCGCCACAATTCAAGTGCATCAATTCTTTAGTCTTATTCAATGACCAACTTTCTAATGTATATGAGCCAATGAAAATACCATGGCTTGGGTCAGGCACATCTCAATCCTCAAAGTAAAATCCTTGCTTTTCAAAACACTAAGGAAGTCTTGTGCAGCAAGGCAAACTGTCTTATGATCTCTGGACTGTTACTCCCATGAACACTGATTGTGGATTCAAGCAGGACAAAAATCCTTGATAACTCAATGTAAAGAAGAACAAAATCCTCACAGCTAGACATATAGTAACATCATGATCAGTGGAGGCGAGATTGAAGTTGTCAAGGAGAAGCAAGTAAACTAGGTAAACAGCTACTGTGCCATCCCATCAAGGAGACAGTCTTTGGGGCGAGGGCAGGACCTCTGGTGGTGCTAATTGCTCAGCATTTTTACTCTGAACTATAACGACTGAATGAAAGTTTTGGTATGTGAGAGAACAAAGTCTCAACACTCAGTCGAAAGTTTTTCGCTAGGGTATCTAGGAGAATGCAGTTAAATTTAGGAAACCTAGAAAGCCATGCTCTAGGCAATATTGCTTATAGAGAGGGTGTAGATGTCAAAGGAAAGAGATCTGAAAAGGCTGCTGCTGGACACTCTAGCATTTCAAAACATTACTGAGGGGAAGATATCAGCCAAGGAGTGACTTGTGAAAAAGGAGAAAAAAAAGAGTGGATGGAAGAGTCAAATCTGATTACTGAGCACTGGTATCAGCAGTTTTAGTGGGATGATGGAGCTTATTGTTTAGTGGAGGTGGAAGCTTCATTGAAGTGAATTCAAAAAGGAACATGAGAGGAATTTGTGACTGTGTATACACACATTTCTTTCAGTTTTACTATGAAAGATAGAAATGGAACAGTTGTTATAGAGCAATTAAATTGGTGAGAGACTTTTTAAAAATTTCAAATGGAATATTTATAGCATGTTCTATTTCTATAGTAAAGGACAAATAAGCATGGGAGAGTAGTTATTTAAAAAAAAACAACGTGAGACTTGCTAGAGCAGTGTCTTTGAGTTAGAGGGGAAATAAATGTGACATGGAAGGACCTAGCCATGCATAGCAGCACGGACAATGCATTCATAGAACCACAAAAAATTATGAATATATGGTCTGTGACCAAAGTTGCTCCATGAGTTGGTGGCTTGTCTTCTGATAGTACTTTATTTATTAATACAGAATCCTGACCAGAATCCAGAGTGGAGATTGTTTGATGAAGATGAAAGATCTTTTGAAATACTATATTCATCTAGAAGAGTAAGACCAAGAATAAACTAGAGCAGTGGTTCTCCAAGTATGGCAATGGATTGATATATCACCATCATTTGAGCACTTCTTATAAATTCATGTTCTTGAATCCAACCCAGCTCCAATCCAATTTCTTTACTTAATTCTGTCTTCGGAAAATCCCTCTAAGTCAGTTGGGATAATTCTAGTTAATTCTTGGTAATGATAATAATGTGCCTCTTTTACAGATTTAGCATATTTCCTTTGGCTGTTGAATATTGATGGACATTTACTATGGGGCCATTTTGTTTTCTTTACTTACTCTGACGTAAAGTGGTTTCGTTTTATAGCATTTTTACAATGTTTTTCTAATCTTTTCAATCTCTACTCTGACAATTGGTCTGTTCAAAATTTCTACATTTTAATTTAATATCACTATTTCCTATTTCCTAGGAAATTATGCATTTTCTTTACATATGGAATGTTTACTATGGAGTTGCATTCTAAATTTCTTTTAATCCTCTTAATTCCATCTGGAACTTGTTTACATTTTTTTACTCACTTTGTTTTCTCTTCAGACGAAAGAATCTTAATTGTTCTACTCTTTTCAAAGACTCAACCCTTAAATTTTTAAATTTATTTTTACTAATTTGTCCCTTAATATTTAATCATTTTCTAGTTATATTTTGCTTACTTTATGATTATTTTCCAATGTCTTAAGAAGAAAGTTGGTTTTTATTCTACCTTCCTTAATAACAAAAAGTATTTTCAGTTATGTACTGTTTTAAGTTTTAGTATAAGGTGTTCTTTTGTTTTTTTCATTGAATCCCTGATAGTATGTAATTTCTTGCTTGATTTCAAGTGGAACCATGCTTACTGCTTTCAGAATAATTAAGATTTTACATTTACAAATTTAAACTTCATTTGATTAAAATAATGATATACAACTCAATAAACATATTTTTCCTTGTGGCTTTGCTATCATCTATTATTATATTTTGATATACATTCTCTCCATTGTACATAGAAATTATATTTTTACTTAAATGTCTGATTTCTAGCTGAAGACTTCCTCTCCAAGATACTGAAGTCGTTAATTTAGGCCAAGTCTATAAGCTTCCACTAATGGAATGTCAAGGGTATGATATGAATCATGTTCAGACTTACACTTCTAGGGGAAGGGTTGGCTTTGTCCTTCCTTCCCCCTCTGACTGGATGGACTGAAGACATGATAATGGGACCTGGAGGAGGTAACATAAACTCATGTACATACAATACTGAAGGTGAAAAATAGCAAGACAGAAGCTGTTTGGGTATGAAGCTTCCACACTATTCCTAGAATATATACTCATATTTTTGTATTTCAGAAAATATTTACATATTTATTATATAAGCCAATATAAAAGTGGTATGGGGCCCACATCTGATCCTTTCCAGCTCTCAAAAATGTTTGGCAAAAGTCAGAAGCCAGTCATCCCTATATGCTCTATCCCATTTTTCCATATTCTGACACCCACTATCCCCCACATGACACTCTACTTTTGTGGCTTGGTCTGACAATTCAGTGCAATCGTCACACAGTCATGGCTACAGGGGTTTTTCTGGAATATTTAACAAGTTGCAATTCAGTTGAGGATTGCTCAGGATATAGGTGTTCAGGCAAGACAGATTCATTCATCTTAACTCTCTGGCCAGGCAGGTCTCTCAGACCCTCAGGAATTGGGCCAATCTCTGCATTGCTCTGACAAGTTTACAAAGCTCTATTAGGGCTGCTAATCAATGCCCAAAAGGGGAAGCACCTCTGCTAGAAATCTCAACCCAAAGACACACTATTCAGTTCCCTGGCATGGCAGACTCAGCTTCCCTAATTAGACTCAGCTTCCCTAATTAGGGTTATGGACTCCATAAGCCAGCTACTGCCCAGAAACATTCAGTTTTACTTGCTTTGTGGAATGTGACATCCACTGCTTTGTTCCATGTTCTGGGTCCTAGTTCTGCTGCTGCACCTCTGCTGCTGGCCTGAGCTTAATACTGTATCCTGTATTAAGGAGGTTAAGTGCACAAGGATATTTCTTGTTAGTAGAAAGTGCTGGAGACACTTTCCTGCTTCCAAAATTGCTTATTTTTAGCCACCAGGATATCAATCACAATTAACCTTGATAACAATCACTCACATCTGAATCTTATACCCTAATCTTCCCTGTGATTTTACTGAAACCCATCAGGAAAATGAAGGTTGCTTGATGGAAGTAACGAAGGCTCTGGCTGTTGTCGGTGCCAGCAGGTTGATTCCGACTCATGGACAAGAGGAGATAATGAATGGGCCTGCGCCATCCTCGGAATGGTTCTAATGTTTAAAACCACTGTTGCGACCTCTGTGTCCATCCATCTTGTCAAAGGTCTTCCACTTTTTCACTGACCCTCTTCTTAACCAAACACGATGTCCTTCTCCAGGGACTGGTTTCTCCTGATAACATGTCCAAAGTACATGAGCTGGCCCATCGCCATCCTTGCCACCAAGGAGTCTTCTGGCTGTACTTTTTCCAAGACAGATTTATTGATTCTTTTGACCATCCATGGTACTTTCAATATCCTTTGCCAGCACCATAATTCAAATATATCGATTTTCTTCAATGTTCCTTTTTCCATGTCCAACTTTCACATGCATCTGAGGCTATGGAAAATACCATGGTGCGGGGCAGACACAATTTGCTCCTCATGATTAATCTTTGCATCTCAAAACTTTAAAGAAATCTTGTGTAGCAGATTTGCCCTACACAGTGTGTTCTTTGATCCATTGACTGTTACTTCCATTAGCACTAACTGTGGATTAGAGTAAGATAAAATCCTTAACAACTTCACTCTGCTCCATTTCACACGATGTTACTCGTTGGTCCAGTTGTGATGATTCTGGCCTTCTTTACATTAAGTGGTAGTCCATTTTGTAAGCTGAAATCTGTATCAGCAAGTGCTCCACATGCTCCCCACTTTCAGATGACACAAGTAAGGGGTGTCATCTGCATATGGCATAAGCTTTCCACCAATCCTGATGCCACATTGTTCTTCATATAATGCACTTTCTCTGTATGTTATCTGCATTCATAGCATTCCTCCATGCTCCTAAGGCAAGCCCTTTTAGATTAGACCCTATGCTTTTGTCTACTTGTGGACATAATTTTATTTAGAATAAATTTTTAATATTCTCTCTTTCTTGTATCATCTCATCCATATAGAAACATGCTGTAATTTCTTTCATCTTAAAATATATATACTTTTGGCCCCACATACCTTGTAGCTATCGCTTAATTTCCCGTTGTCCCTTTTCAGCAAATTCTTAAATATTCTCTATATCCTTTGTGTCTTATAGGTCTCATCTCATTCTATTTTGAATTGTTGCAACCAGGCTCTTACTCTTTTCATTTTAAGAAAATTGTCCTTAAATATATACATATATATTTTTTAAAGATGAAAAATTCTTTTTAAAAAAATACTTTTATTGGGGCTCTTACATCTCTTATCACAATCCATACATTCCTCCAATGTATCTAGCACATTTGCACATATGCCACCATCATCATTTTCAAAGAATTCTCTTCCCACTTGAGCCCCAGATATCAACACCCCATATCTTTCCCCTCCCTCCCCCACCGGCCCTCCCTCAGAAACCCTGGATAAGTTATAGATTATTTTTTCTATATCTTAAATAGTCGTCCATCACCACTAACCCCTGGGAGTTCTAGATTGATCCTTGTAATTGATTTCCCCATTCTCCCCCTACCCTACCCCAATCCTCCTTGTATCTCTGCTCTCCTTTTTGGCCCTGAGGAGTTTATAAATTCTGGATTCCCTGTGTTGCCGGCTCTTATCTGTAGCAGTGTGCATGCTCTGGGCTAATGCATTTTGTAAGGTAGAATTGAGATCATGATAGTGGGGTGAAGGAAGCACCAAAGAGCTGGAGGAAAGTTGTGTGTTTCATCAATGCTATACTACACCCTGACTGGCTCATCTCTTCTCTATGATATACAATTGTCTACAGATGGGCACTGGGTCTCCACTCTATATCCCTCCCCCATTCACATTGGTTATAGCTTTATTCTGGGTCTTAGATGCCAGATACCTGATCCCATCAACACCTCATGATCACACAGGCTGGTGTGCTTCTTCCATGTGAGCTTTTTGGCTTCTGAGGTAGATGGCCGCTTGTTTATCTTCAAGCCTTTAAGACCTCAGAAACTATATCTTTTGATAGCCAGACACCATCAGCTTTCTTCACCACATTTGCGTATTCACCCATTTTGTCTTCAGCGATCATGTCGGGAAGGTGAGTATCACAGAACTCTGGATGGTTAGAACAAGGTGTTCTTGTGTTAAGGGATACTTGAGTTGAGGCTCAATGTCCATCTGCAACCTTAATTCTTAACATATAGGTGAGTACATAGTTCTAGACCCCACTCATTATATATATATATACTTACATATGTACATACCTATATTTAGATCTCTATAAATGTCCTTTGCCTCCAGGTTCTTTCTTCTATTTCCTTTTTACTTCTCACCATCATGCTCAGCCTTCATCAGAGTTTAATGATTCCTTGCTGCTACATTGCCCTTGATTGAGCCCCACTATGTATCCTACGACCTTGGTTTTAGTCCACTTGATTTTAGTTCACTTGTTGTTCCCTTGTCCCTGCGTTGGTTTCCCCCTCCCTCCACCTCATTTCCTATCTCCCATCTCTCCTTCTCCCATATCCCATTCTTTTCATCTCCGAATTATTTATCCCACCTAACTTATCTGGATAGACATGCAATACACTAATAAGTGCAAAAACCAGGCAAAGCCAAATAAAACAATAAAGGAAGCCAAAACAATAACAACAAGAGCCAAAAAAAATCAAACACAAAATAACAGTAACAAAAAGAAAGCCACTGACAAAAATGAAGACTATAAATAGTTCAAGGTCTGTTTGCTGGCCTTTACGAGTGTTTTTCAGTCGGGTCTGATGGGGTGCCACACTGTCTCCAAAGTCTATTTTTGGAATTCCCTTGTGAGGGGTCTGGGGGGGTCATCATTCTGCTTCCCCTGCTGCTCTGCTGCATGCCCTCAGTGCCTCGCCCCAACGTGATGGGGCCAGACCATTCACTATTCCCGCACTGTGTCTCCAGTGCTGTCCCCGCACCCGCAGCTCCATGGTTCAGTGAGGGACGCTGTGTCCCATGGTGGGGCCAGCCCTATGGTCCTCCACATGCATCGTCTCCTCTGAGCAGGAGCATCCTCCTCGGGGCTTGATGGGGCAAGATGTACTCTCCTCCCACTCGATCCCTTTGTGTTTTTCCCATGTGCTTTAATCTGACGTGCCCCTGTCCCCAAGCTGTAGCCCCAGTGTTGTCCACTGAAGTGCATTCTTCGGAGGTGGGGGTGGGGGGACGGGGTGTCACCATAGTAGGGATTGAGGACAGCCCCACAGAGCTCTCTATTGGTTCTCTGGTATGTGCCAGTGTGTTGTATTCACATCTTGGTGGATCAGGTTGAAGCCTGGTCTATCTCTCCTTCTCCTGGGGAGATATAAAACAATATCCTCCCTTTGGGTGGATTAGTGCACTGCTCCCCCCAACCATGTCTTTTTTCTTTTCTCTTTCTTTTTCCCTCTTATTTAGTTGGCTGCTGTATGTATCCCTGGATTGAGTTTGGCCCCTGCCATAGTTGTTGGACCTCACCGCAAGGATGTGTATATATAGTAACTTTTCCCCTTTGCCCCACTTTTTAAAGTTTACCTCAGTGGACCCATGTTGCACTTGTCCTTTTGTGCTTGACTTACTTCACTTATCATGATTTCATTCAGTTCTTCCCATGAGGCAATGTGCTTCATGCATTCATCACTGCATTTTAGGGACGCACAGTACTCATTGTATGTATGTACCACAGTTTTTTGATCCATTCATCTGTTGATGGAAATTTGGGTTGTCTCCAATTCCTTGCGATTGTAAACTGTGCCTCGATGAACACTGGAGCACAGATGTCTGGCCATGGTTTTCTCCTTGCCTCTTCTGAGTCTATGCTCACTATGGGGATTGCTAGGTCATATGGTAGTTCAATCACCATCTGTTTTAGATATCGCCAAATCAATTTCCATACTGACTGTACATACCTACAGGTCCACCAGCAGTGGATCAGAGTGACTAATTCCCCAAAGCCCCTCCAACACTTGGTACTTTCAGATTTTTTGAATTGGGCTCTCTTTGAGTCTTTTAGGTGGTATCTCATAGATGTTTTAATTTGCATTTCTCTTATGGCTAATTGTCAGGAACATTTTCTCATGTTTATTGGCCATTTGGATTTCTGCTCCTGTGAAACTTCTCAGGTCTTTGCCCACCTCCTTAGTGGGAAGTTAGTTTTTCTCTTATTGTAAGCTTGCAAAGTATTGTAGATTTTAGTAATAAGGCTTTTGTCTGATGTGTCACTGCTACAGAAGTTGTCCCAGTATGTAGGCTCTCTTGTTACTCTCTTGGTGAATTCTTTCTATGTACACAGGTGATTTATCTTCAGTACATCCTACTTGTCAATTTGTGCCTTCTTTGTGTTTGTATCCTTTCCTATTTCTGATAGCCTGTGCATTCTCTGTGCCAAGGTTCTCAGGTTTGTCCCAATTCCTCATTAATGGCCCTAATTGTTTGGCATTTTGACTCACGGTCTGTGATCCACCTAAAGTTTGTTCTTGTGCATGGAGTGAGGTAAGGATCTTGCTTCATTTTCTGCAGGTAGATATCCATTTTTTCCAGCACCACTTATTGAAGAGGGAATAAACTTCCCATTTGATATTTTTTGGTCCCTTATCAAATATCAGTTGCTTATATACTGATGTTTTTATTTCTGGGTCTTTAGTTCTTTTCCATTGGTCTTAATATTTGTCAATATACCAGTACCAGACTGTTTGGCCACTATGGCCATATAATACGTGCTTAAGTCAGGTAGAGCAAGTCCTCCCACTTTGTCCTTCTTGAGGAGTTCTCTGCTAATTCTGGGCTTCTTCTCTCTCCATATGACATTGATAATCAGTTTTTCCCGTTCTTTCAATAAAGTTGATGATATTCATACCGGGTTAGTATTAAACTTGTATAGTGCTTTGGGCAGAACTGACAGCTTTACTATAATGAGTCTTCCAATCCATGAGCATGCTATATTCTTCCCTTGTTGAGGTCATTCTTGGTTTCTTGTACTACTGGTCTATAGTTTTCCTTGTACAAATCTTTTGTTTTCTTAGTCAGGTATATCCCTAGATATGTCAATTTGCGTTTGGCTATTTTAAAGGTTAGTACTTTTTTAATTAGCTCTTCTGTGATCTTGTCTGATGTGTATAGCAGACTGATAGACTTCTGTTTGTTGATCTTGTATTCTGCCACTCTGCCATATTCCTCTATTGCTTCCAAAACTTCACCTTTGGAATTTGGGGGATTTTCATTATACAAATTCATATCACCTGCGAATAATGAGAGTTTCATCTCTTCCATCCCAGACGAATACCTTTGATGTCTTTTCTTTTTTTTGTTGTTGTTGATAGCTAGGACCTCCAGTGTGATGTTAAATAGGAATGATCCCCTTTTTCAGTGGAATTGTTTTCTTCTTTCTCCATTGATTACCACATTGGCTATTGATTTTGCATATATAGGTTGTATAATATTGAGGAATTTTCTGTCTATTCCTATCTTCTTGAGTGTCTTAAATGGGAATGGGAGTTGGATATTTTCAAATGCTTTTTCCACATCTATCAATATTAGCATGTGGTTCTTATATTTTTCCTGTCAATGAGGTGAATAATACTAAGGGTTTTTGGTATGTTGAACCATCCCTGCATCCCTGGTATGAATCACACTTGGTTGTGGTGAATTATTTTTTATTTGCTTTTGTATTCTATTGGCCAGTATTTTTGTTAAGGATTTTTGCATCAATGTTCATTAGGGATATTTGTCTGTAGTTCTCAATTCTTGTGTTCTTGTGGGAACCTTTCCTGATTTGTTCTTGTGTTCTTGTGGGAACCTTTCCTGATTTAGGTATCAGAGTTATACTAGATTCATAAAAAGAGTTTTTGAGGTTTCTGTTTTTTTCCTATGTTCTAGAAGAGATTGTGTCAGTTCTTTCCTGAATGCTTGGTAGAATTCTCCTGAGAAGCCATCTGGCCCAGGGGAATTTTTTGTTGGCAATTCCTTGATATCTGTATCTATTTCTTCCATTGCTATGGGTCTGTTGAGGTTCTTGATGTCCATCTTGGATAGTCTTAGGAGGGATTATTTTTCCAAGTATTTGTCCATGTCCTCCAAGTTGTTGAATTCATTAGAGTACAGGCCTTCATAGTGCTGTGCAATTTTCCTTTGATTTCATTAAGGTCCGTTGTGATGTCTCCTGGTTCATCCCTCATCATTGCTATTGAACTTTGTTCCTTCCTTTCTTTGCTTAATTTGCCAAACGTCTATCAATTCTGTTAATCCTTTCAAACAACCAACTTTTAGCTACATTAATTTTTCCCATAGTTTTCTTGTTTTCCCTCTCCATTATCTCTGCTCTGATTTGTATTATTACTTTCCTTTTGTTATTAGTAGAATTGTTCTGTTGACTCTGCTCTATTTGGTGTAAATTATGTACCAGTATGTGAACCACAAGTCTCTCTTCATTTTTCATGTTTGCACGCGTTGCTATCAGCCTTCCTGTGATAAAAATCCCTTTGTTGTACCCAAACATTTTGGTATGTTGTATTTTCATTCTCATTGATTTCTAGAAACTTCCTGATGTCATCTCTGGTCTGCGCCAGTACCAACTACTTTTGCAATGGAGAGTTATTCATCCTCCAATTGTTTGCTCTTGTTTTCTTCACTGTCCTTCTGTTGATTTCCAGCCTTAGTGCACAGTAGTCAGAGAGAGAGAGAGAGAGATCTGTATAATCTCTATGCGCTTGAATTTACTCAGATTTTACATGGCCCCAGCATGTTATCTATCTTTGAGTATTTGCCATGGGGACTTGAAAATAATGTGAATATTTTTGTATTTGGGTGGAAAGCTCTGAAAATATCTATCAGGTAAAGTCATCCAATGGTGCTATTTAGATTTGTAGCTTCCTTTTTTAGTTTCTTTTCCTGTGATCTGTCTTTTTCAGAGAGTGGTATATTAAAATCACCTACTATAATTGTTGAGCCTGTGATTTCTGTTTTCATCTTTTATAGTGTTTGATTTACAAATTTTGTGGGTCTCTCATTGGGCACATATATATTTATTATGCTCACTGGTTTTTGGTCTACTGTTCCCTTGAGCATTATATAGTGCCCCTCCTTGTGTGTTGTTATGGCCTGTATTTTGAGATCAATTTTGTCAGATATTAAGATCGCTACCCCTTCTTATTTTGCATAGCCATTTGCTTGGTATATTTTTCCTCCAGTCTCTAATTCTCAACCTGTTTTTGTTGAGAAGTGCCAGGTTGAGAAGTGTATCCTGTAGGCAGCAGATTGATGAGTTATGTTTTCTGAGCCAGTCTGTAAGCCTCTGCCTTTTAATGCCTAGGTTCAGTCTATTGATATTCAGTGTTATTATATCCACCTGTGGACACTATGATATCATCTTGTACCTTCTGTGCTGGGTGTTTTTCTTCCTACCTATCTTATCAGTCTGTGTTGTGTGTGTGTGTTTCATTCTTCCCGTCTTTCCACTATTGAGCTAATGCTATCTTAAGGTTTGTTTTCTCTTTGTCACCCTTTCGGTGGAGTTTTTCTTTGTCATGATCTCTTATTTTGGCTCGGTGAGTGTTGATCTTCTGCCCATACTGGGTCGAAAAGGAGGCCTGGGTTTCTTTTTATGTAGTCTTTGATTTTTTTTCCTTGTCTGGGAAGACTCTTACTTCTCCATCGATATTAATAGATAATATTTCTGGGTATAGTATTCTTGGATTTGTGTTGATTTCCTTCACTTTTTGGAATATGTTACTCCATTCCCTCTTCTTCTTCGTCATGTCCACTGATAGGTCTGAACATATTCTTATTTGGGTAACTTTATAAGTAACTATTTGTTTTTCCCTACTTGCTCTTATGATCTTCTCCTTTCCTCATAGTTGGATAATTTAACTATTATGTGTCTTGGTGACTTCTTTTTTTGGGATTCAGTCTGGCTAGTGTTCTTTCAGACTCCTGAATGGTTGCCTGATTTTCATTTATTAAGTTGGGAAACTTTTCCTCTAAGAATCCCCTCGCTACTTTAACTGTTGACTTCTTTGTTGTGTCTTGTTCTGGTAGTCCAATTATTCTAATATTGTTCCTCTACATAGTATCAGACATGGCTCTCATATTTGCTTAAGCTTCTCTGTCTTATTTGCCTGTTTTTCTGTTTGCTGAGGTCTGCTTGGTTATCCTCTAGGTCAATGATGTGATTCTCTGCCTCCTCAATTATGTCGGTAAAGTTTCTTAATTTGCTACTGGATTTTGTTATTTCATCCCTTAAATCTTGTGTTTCCCTTTGGTGTGTTGCCTTTATCTCCTCTACCATTTCATCCTTTTACTGTATTGCTTCCCTCATATCCTATATGACTCTAAGCAGCCTTCTTAAAGTCACAGTCCCTGTGCGCATCTTAGTGATTTGACACAGTTTATTGTTTACTCCTGCTTCTCTTTGTCACTTGACATTTCAAAAATTACACATTCCTGGTTTCCCTTCATTGTATTCCCATTTTTATATGTTGACTTTTTTTCTTCTTCAGTCTTTTATGTCCAAAATGACAAGGTTTTGTCCTTTGATTTTTGTTACCATTTTCCACTCTCATCACTAGGTAATATCATCATCCTTAAATATTTAACTGCCATCTACACTTTCCAGACTCAAATATCCCCATAGCCAAGGTCTCTTTCCCATGCATGTAGCTTATATAACCTGCTTTGAATTTAACCTCTCCATATCTAAATGTGGATAGGAGAAGAAGAGTCAATATACTTGAATTACTGCATTGTTGAAGAATATTAAAAGTCTTATGGGTTGAGAAAAGGACAACCAAATTTATTTTGGAAGAAGTACAGCCAGAATGCTCCTTAGAGTCAAGGATGGAGAGCTTCATCCCTCGTACTTTGGACATGTTGTTAGGTGAGGCCAGTCCCTGGGGAAGCACATGGTGATTGGTAAAATAGCGCAAAGAAAAAGGTGAGACCTTAGACAAAATGAATTGACACAGTAGGTGTATCAATGGCTCAAATATAATAATTATTATGAAAGTGGTGTAGGACTGAGAAGTGTTCATTCTGTTGTACATGGGTCTCATTGAGTTGGAACTACCTTGATGTCAACTAACAGCATAAGAACAACATTATATCCAGCCCAACACTTTGTCCTCCTTCTCTTTCCCTCTTCTTAGCAAAGACAAGACCAGTCTTACAGTTGTTCAGGGATTATATACTGGCCTACCAATCACATGGTGAGCGGTTCAAACCCACCAGCTACTACATCTCTAGTAAAAAATTACACACTCAGAAACTCACATGGGATGTTCAGTTCTGTCCTATAGGGTTTTATGAGTTGGAATCAATCCAATGGTGGTGAGTTGAGCCTCTATATTCAATCCATCAGCAAATTCTATTTCTTCTATCCAGAATCTGATCATCTCTCCTGAGACTATCAGCACTATTGTTGTTCCAAATACTATCATTGCTTTCCTACATTGTTGCATTTGATTCTTAACTGGTGCCCCTAATGTATACTTTTCCTGCTTATTGGCTATTTGCATCAGAATCTAGTTGGTGGATTTACTTCAGCCTGAAAAAAATCTGTTGACTGTTACCTTTTTAGTACTCTCAACCCAGTCTAAATGATTTCTTGGCCTGGTTCTTCGGGGATCTTTTGGTTTCCTCTGTGATGTTCCTATTTCTGTTTTGTGTTTTGAATTGTTAAACACAGGTATACACATGTATAGCATGAGCCACAAAAATGAATTCCTGTGATCCTGTCTTTCAAACCTTCAAATATGTTTTTAATAGGAAAGTCATCATATTTTAGTTATATCAATTCTCATGTGTACTAATATACTAGAATCTTCTCAAGAAAGCATATTTATTTACTTAAGTTTTAGAATTCATAACCATTAAAATTCAATTTTTTGAGTGCACAGTTTTCTTTTAGTTTTTACACCTGCATAAGCTGGTTTTAACTACCACCAGAAACAAGCTATAGAAATCTTCTAACCTCTCCCTCAAAGGAACTCCTTCATATTCAGGCTCTTTTTATCTTCAATCTTGAGCCACAACTGCTGCATTTTCTTTTCCTATATTTTCGTCTTTTTTAACCAATTCATACGATGTTCTCTCACTCCTAATAAGATACAATTGGAATTTCTCTGTATTGTATGGATCAGTAATTAATTCCTAGTTATTGCTATATAGTATTACAATGTATGGATGTAGCATAGAACATTTTACTTCAAACTGCAGACCATTTTCTCCATTTTCACCAACGCAAGCTCACTGTCATTGAGATGATGCAAATCAAAGGAACTCTATAGGGCAGTGTAGAAAAGCCCCTGTGAGTTTCTGAGACTGTAATTCTTTACCAGTGCACCAAGCTGAGTCATTCTTCCATCGAGGAGCTGGTTGTTTCAGACTTCTGACTTTGTAGCCCAATGCATAACCAACACACCGCCAGGGAGCCAGGTTTTATTCACTTGATTTTTAAAACATATATGTTTATGCTAGGTAATCATCCTCTGGCTATCCCTTACATGGGCGGTTGAATTTTTTTGGCACCCTGGATCTAGAATTTTACAGATAAATTTCTAAAAACCACATTACTGCAGTAAATAGACAGTCATATACTCTCTCATATATGTCCCACTGGTGTAAATGTAGATGTACTTATATGCCAAAAGGAAGCTCCTCAGCCCACCAGTCTCCTCATATTTTCCAGATTTGGGGATAGAGAGAGCTTCACCCATCCATTCATCAACTCTTTGGCACATGCTGCTCCAAGGAAGCCAGGCACAATCAGTATGGGCGTGTGTCACCATTATTTGTGGCAGTTCACAAATATCTGCAGGCCAAACCTTACAGAGAATGCTTTGCTTCTGAAGCTCACAATTGCTTGGTGCATTTGAGCCATGCATTTTGTCTTCTAAATGTTTGTATCAGGGCCCTGTCATGAAGGGAAAAAAAATTAGACATGTAAGAGAGAAAGAGCTGGGAATATTACTCTGGTCTCATTTACCTCCCGCCTCTAATCTGCTGTCAGTTTTTCCTATATGGTGAACCCAAACAATTATTCAAAAGTCACTAAGTTTATTAATACAATTTACAAAGATCGAACTTGTAAAGCTCAAAGCAGGTGGCAAAGAAAGAAAAGTAGAGATAGATAAATGGAGTCCAGCAAGAAGGTTATTGCTATTTCCGTTTTATATAAGAATATAAGAATAAGACAAGGGTTAATTTAATTATCACTTGCCTTTGATCTGCCAGCACATCTCCTCCAACAAAAAAGAAAGAAAAGAATCTATTCCGAAGCACAGTGACCCATGTACAACAGAATGAAAATTTTGCCTGGTCCTGTGCAATCCCCACAATTGTTATGTTTGAGTCCATTGGGCAGCCACTGCATCCACCCATCTCTTTAAGGGTCTTGCTCTTTTTCATTGTCCTTCTATTTTACCAAGCATAATCTCCTTTTCCAGATACTGGCCTCTTCGCAAAGCATGACCAAAGTACATGAGATGAAGTCTCGCCATCCTTGCTTGTAAAGAGCATTCTGCTGAACTTTTTTGAAGACATTTGTTGGTTCTTCTGGAAGTCCATGGTAATTTCAATATTCTTTTCTAGTACTGTAATACTAATGTATTGATTCTTTGGTTTTTCTTAAAATTTTCAACTTGCATATGCATATGAGGTGGTTAGAAATATGTTGGCTTGGATCAGGCACATTTTGCTCCTCAAAATGACATCCTTACTCTTTAACACTTTAAAGAGGTCTTGTGCAACAAATTTACCCAATGTAATACATCTTTTGATCTCAGGACTGCTGCTTCCATGAACATTGATTGTGGATCCAAGCAAGATGAAATCCTTGTGGCAACTTCAATCTTTTCACCATTTATCATGTTTGTTGCCTATTGGTCCAGTTGTGAGGACTTTTCTTTTCTTTACATTGAATTATAATCTATATTGATGTCATCAGTCCTTGATCTTCATAAACAAGTATTTTATCTCCTCCTCCCTTGAAGCAAGGTGGTGTCATCTGCTTAGTAAGTCTTCCTCTAATCCTGATACCATATTCTTCTGTACATATTCCATCTTTTCAGAGTATTTGCTTAGCATACAGATTGAATAAATATGGTGAAGGGATACAGCACTTCCATAAACCCCTTTCCTGGTTTAAAATCATGCAGTATTCACTTCTTCTTTTTGAACGATGGCCTCTTGGTCTATGTACAGGTTGCATATGAGACAATGATGTGCTCTAAAATTCCTGTTCTCTGTTTTCAGCCAAGATCTATCTGATGTCAGCAATGATATCCCTTGTCCCACATCCTTAACTGTATCCGGTTTGATTTTTCTGACAGCTCTCTGTTGATGTATTGCTGCAACTCTTGTTGAATTATCCATAGCAAAACTTTACTTGCATGTGGTATTAAAAATATTGTTCATCTATTTCCACATTTTGTTGGGCCACCTTTCTTTGTAATGGGTGCAAATATTGATCTCTTCTTCTCAGTTGGGCAGGTCTTCCAAATTTCCTGTCATAGTCAATGAGTGCTTCCAATATTTCATCAGCTTTTTGAAACATTTCTATTGGTATCCCATCAAATTCTGGAGCCTTTTCTTTGTTTATTTATTGTGCTAATGCTGTTAGTGCAGCGTGGACTTTATCTTTAAGTACCAAAAGAATAGAATGGTCCCCTAGGTCAAGTAACTTATATGGTAGGCTGCTAACCTTAAAGTCAGTAGTTTGAACCCATCAGCTACTCCAAGAGATTAAGGTAAAGCTATCAAATCCAGTAAAGATTTACATCCTCAAAAACCCTAGGGAGCAGTTTTACTTTGTCCTAGAGAGTTGCTAAGAGTGGGAATCACTTTGAAGGCCCAAAACAAACTCACTGTTACAGAGTTAATTCTCACTGATAGCCAGCCTGTACGACAGGGTAGAAATGCCTCTGTGGGTTTCTGAGATTGTAAATCTTCGTGAGTGGAAAGTCTCATCTTTCTTCCTTGGACAAGCTGGTGGTTAAGAACTGAACTTGTGGTTAGCAGTGCAATTCATAACCCACTATGCCACCAGGGATTTTGGCTTGATGGTAGTTGGTTGATAATGCCATCCAGGGATTTGTCTAATGTCAAACTAATGTGGAAATTACATAGATATAGAGCAAAGTATAAGTGCTTCTTAGGATTTCTGAAGCTTTCCAGGAAGAGATAGTCTCATTTTTCTCCCTAGGAAGGAGGGGTGGTTCCTTTTGTGGTTCAGATTTTGTGGTTAGCTTATAATTTACTCTACCACCAGGGAATTTTCTTTTCTTTAGAATAGAGATGTGACAGAAACTTCTGGCTGTTTCCTAATATTTCTTTTTCATGACTTAGTAATACTAGAAAACTGAGCACATTGCAGGTCAAAAAAATAAAGAGATGATACTGCTTCAGAGCTTGAAGAAGGAAGATGAAAGACATAGAGAGAGAGTTAGTGACCCATGGAGAAATGCAATCTTGAGTAAACGCATATATGAGAGAAAGAAAAGTTGGCGTTGGGTATAGCAGTGACAGGAAAAGCAAAGGGAATAATACACACACACAAACACACATACTTTTGAAAGATTAATTATAAGGCCAGCATGGGAAAGATATTGGAAAGAGTTAAGAGAGAGACTAAAAAATAGAGAACAGGATAAAAAAGGACAAATGTTACTGGATTGAATAAATGACTAGAAATTGGTGATTAGAACTACAGAATCACATTTCTCATATAGATCTCATCAGCATAATTAAATTTAAAATTTTTGCTTATGTGTTTTATTGAGGTGTTGCTTCTCAGGTTCAAATGTAGGCAGAATGTGAATTATTTGATGTTATAATATGTTTAACATTGCAGACTTTATAAATTAATTTAACCGAGTCGGGCAATGAAAATAATACTTTCTGCTGCTCCCTTTCTAATTTTAAAGTCAAAGCGTTTCTGAATTTGTGAAGAATCGAAGCCCAACACTCAACTTCAAAAGCCAACTCCTTGATTCAGTTCTCTGTCAGATAATTGTGGTATCAGATGATCGTGATTAATTATAAACCACTATGAGGTCATTACTTTATTGTTCCAACCTGGCCGATAAACACATGTGGAGCTAATTGAAAGGCTGAGGGATAAATGGCTCAGTGAGCCTCAGCGTTCTAGTTCTTGGGTCTCTTGCTTGGTGATGGCCGGACCAGGGTGCAGCTTCCTTAGCCAGTTTCCTGCTTCAGCCGGCAAGGCTCACTTCCTACAACACATCCTCAAGGAGAAGGCACATGGACCTACCCCGATGCAGCCCTGGGTGCTCGAGCAGCTGTGTGGAGACCCCTGCCAGCGTTGAGATGCTTACACACTCACTGGTTCGGTTTTCCTCCTGCAGTCGGTGTCATAGTGTGTGTTTTGTGAGATGGAGGAGGACTTTGTGGATTGGTGTCAGATATATGAGTTAATGTTGGACTTGTGGGTTTGGGTAGCACTGGGTTGGGATGTTTTCTTGATGTGCACTTAATCTTTATATAAAACTCTCTCTTATATGAGTTTCTGTGCATTTGTTTCTCTAAAGTACCCAGACTAACACAACTTAATTCTAAAATATCATTTATTCCACTTGGCTCATTGGCACCACTGTGTCTAATAGAGACGTTGCTTAGAAAAATAACTAAAATTTAACCTTGTTCAAAATCCATTTCATTAGTTATCCCTTTGATCTGAATGTACCATCAACTCATGTGATAGTTCTGAATATTAAAAATAAGATTAGCTATATATTTAGAGTATCATTGTTGTGTCTGTCACATATTGATATTATTATGTTGACAATTGGTGTCAAAAACCATCATGCTATTAGAGTAGACACTAAATAAGTTGTTATTGGCTAAATGAATGCACAATTACTAGGCTTCAAAGAACGCACAATTTGGTTGGAAGATCGGGTAAACATGTTAAGGTATGGCTATACATGTCACGCAAGGGAAAATGTGTGGGCTGAATACTAGAAAAATGGTCACATAATAGAAGAAAATTCAGTTAAGTGCACTTTGGGATGAGTTGGGACAACTGGTTTGCAGGAGTAAGGTACTGAGGTACTGAATGCAGGTAAATCTCAGTAGGCTTGGAAATATATACCACAACTTTGAAGAGAAGCTCTTCTATATCTGCCTGACGGGAATGGAAAAGGAACTTTGAGAAGCAGTAAGTCATAATATTTGAAATATATTTTTTATTTTTAAAATTTTTGGAGGATTTAAACTTTGCTGTTTATAACCTTTAGATTTCATCTTGTGTGCAACAATAGATACTTTCTAAGCAGGAAATAATGCCATTAAAGTACATTTAAAAAATTTCATCTTTGGTAAGGGTTTAAACTTGGTATTTTTGAATGCCATCTGAATGATCCAGATGATAACAAATTAGAGAGAGATGGTAGGGGCTTTGGGGCACTTCAACTGGACAGCATAATTTCTAAACATTTGTGTTTCCAATAAGGGAGAATGCTTTGGCATCAAACAATACCATATGGGAATACTTTGGACCTAGATAAAGATGGGCATATGACATGTGTTATAAATTCTGCACTTATTGAGTGACAGACAAGGAATGATTTCTTCTATACTAGGGCATTTGTGAATAAAGTATTACACAGCTTTTGTATGGAATGTTTTATAGTATATGATATGGCATATCTGATTTGTGAAAATAAGTGGAAGAAAAGAAATATCCTGGCTCAGATGTGAGTGAGGATTGGTCCTTCTGAGTGTGACTATAATGGAAAATCCCATTAGGCATACTAGTATGGCAGTGTGCATTGCTAGATAGATGAGTGGGATCTCTCTTACACACACACACACACACACACACACACACACACACAGTATACATCTGTCCAAGTTTCATGTTTATAAACACATAAATGCATAAATGCATCATCTATTTTACTAAGTTCCACATGTAATTTTAGTTTTGGGTCATTTTGCCATAGAAATTGCACTTCGCTTTAAAAGTGTAAGTCCTATTTGAGTGTATAAAATATTACATGGAAGGCTGAATAACAAATCTGTGAAAGAGAGCATTTGATTTGCTTAAATATTAACATTCAATATTTCATTTTTTCCTCCAAGAAGGCAGAGAAATGATCTCTAAGCTAGCAATATGATAATAATAATATGAGCGCATGTCATAGGCCTCCTTTTAAAAGTTAATTTTCATTAAACCAATTAGTAACATTTGGATATTACAATGTGCTCTATGTTTTGTGCATCACAGAAAAATCAGCGTTACTATGCTAATCACAAAGTAGGTGACTTGAAACAATAGAAATATATTCTTTTGCAGTTCTGGAGATTAGAAGTCTAAAACAAGATGTCAGCAAAGCCATGTTCTGTCTGGACAAGGGAGGAATCTTTTCTTGCCGCTTTGCCTACTTGTGGAGCCAGGCCTTCTTTGATGTGTGACAGCAGCACTCTGACATCTGCTTCACTATTCACATAGCTGCCTCCCCTCTCTGTGTTCTCTTCTTTTAGAAGGACACCACTCATATGGGAGGAGGTCCCGCCTTACTCCTTCAGCTTGACCTCAAAATAACTGATTATATTTGTAAGGAACCTATTTCAAAATAAGGTCATATTAAGTGGCAACAGATGTGCGAATTTCAACATATATTTTTGGTGGTCATAAATCAATCTATAACATAAAGAAAAAATTCAAAAGCAATTGTGAATTTTCAATATTGATATCAGTTAAGCAGACATCAAGCAAAGCTAACTTGTATGTTTTATATTCAATTATATACTAAACTATATACCTTGTGCATTTCATTCTCCTATACAAAAACTACTATTGCTTTTATTATGTAAAAACGACTATTTGTGTGCATGTGTTTCCATTCTATGAGGCATTTTAATGAAGGTTATCCTAAATATTAGAAAGACTAAACATGGTCCAAAATTGAAGTTGGTAAATCGACACATGAGCTGTATTCCTTTGCACTAACAATGTACAAATGCACATTCATGCTCCTATCGAATAATGGAAAAGGTCAGAAATAAATAGGTGGCAATGATGCGGCGCAGATGTCACGGAGCAGATTTTCCATCACTGCTTTACCATGCTTGCCAACATGGACACCGCTCTTTAGGAATATGGTATATGGTTTTGAACATAATGAGAAGCAACATGTAGAGCAAAACTTAAATTGCTAAAGAAAAAAAAAGTCCATGCTTATTGGGCTGATAGAAATGAGAGGAACCCCTGCGACTATTTAGCCCTGGACTACTCTTTAAACTTGTAACCGAAACTACTCTAGCCACCCTCAGCTAAAAGCGCAGTTCACAAGAAAAATAATATCCACTCTCTCTTCCTCCCCCTTCATTTGGTTGTGTGCTCTGATCAGACATGTCCCTCTCCCTGAGCTGTAGCTTGAGTGCTGTCCTCTGAAGTAAATTCTTCTGGGGGGATGTGAGGGAGAGGGGTAACTGGACAGCCCCTTACATAAGGGTCTCAGGGAGGAGAGGAGCCAGGCAGGGTGCAGTATTGTAATGATGAAACATACAACTTTCCTTTAATTCTTTCATGGTTCTCCCCCCTACCCCTACATTATCATGATCACAATTCCATCTTACAAATCTGGGTAGACCAGAGAATGTACACTGGTACAGATAGGAACTGGAAACACAAGGAATCCAGGACAGATAAAGCCCTCAGGACCAATAATGAGAATAGGGATACCAGGAGGGGAAGGGGATGGTGGGGTAGAAAGGGGGAACTCATCACAAGGATCTACATATAACCCCCCCCCCCCACACACACACACACACTGGGGGATGGACAACAGAAAAGTGGGTGAAGGGAGACATTGGACAGTGTAAGACATGACACAATAATAATAATTTATTAATTAGTAAGGACTTGGGAGGGAGGGTGGTGGGGAGGGAAGCAGGGGGAAAATGCAGAGCTGTTATCAAGGGCTCAAGTAGAAAACAAATGTCTTAAGAATGATGATGGCAACAAATGTACAAATGTGCTTGACACAATGGATCGATGGCTTGTGATAAGAGTTGTGCAAGCCCCCCATAAAATGATTTTTAAAAAGGAAAACAAATAATATCATTGTGGGCATTATGCTCTTCTAAAAAAGTCGTCTAAATGAGACCTAGCAGTCAACATTTACCTGAGAACAGAGATTAGAAAATAAGGAGGAGCAGGTAGTTGAATGGAATCAGAACAATCCGAATGGAAATAAGAGGAATGTTGACTCATTGCAAAAGTATAGCCAATGCGACTGACTAGTATGCATATAAATTGTTAAATGAGAACTTAATTTGTTCTGTAAATATTCTAAATCATAGTAAGGTATTTAAAAGAAAGAACGAGAGAGAAAACCACCTCCTGTCTGCTTCCAGAAATGCTGGGAAGCAAAAGCAGAGCAAAGTCAGAAATTATACTCTTTCTCTGAATTCTCAGATCCCTCCGTAGACTCTAACAGGGCCTGTCTGCTGCAGAGAAAACGGAACCCTCCTCCTCCACGAAACAGCTGTAACAAATTTATTTCTTTGGAGTGCCTTTTCGCCTGAACTGAATAGACTACTGTTCAGAAGTGTTGCTACTTGTCCCTGCTTGGGACGGCTGGCCCCTGCGAGAAGCAAGCACAAATGTGGATCCCTTTGAGCTCATGGTCCGTGGTCTCCAAGGGGTCAGATTTCAGGATTCCAGCCCCGGCCTGGAAAAGCAAACACGCACACGCAGTGCACTTAGAGCAGTCGAGGGAGCCAGGAGAGCCTGAGAGAGCTTGGTTTCCTTTTCTTGGCCCTGGCACCATTTTGAACATAAAGTCTTTGTGACAAAGGGAACTTGGCTCTTTGGGGATCTGTCCCTATTTCTGCTTGTTCTTCGCTTCCTTCCTCCTTCCCTTTGCTAAGATCTAATAGTGTGTTCCAAAATTCAAGGGGAGAAGTTTGAGTGGTTGAGGAGACCTGACAAATGGTCATGTTGCTCTTTCAGAGACGGCAGAGGGGTGCGTTGCCTCAGAATATTCCATAGCGTCTGGACACTATGAGAAGCAGAGCGTCCCAACAGCTAGGGGATGGGCTCCACATTATGGCTTAGACTTAACGCTGATTAGAAATCCCAACTGCCCCAAGGTCCCCGGTTGTCCCAGTATCCTTGTTCCTGGAAGTGAACAGAAAGCATCTCTTCCAAGCTGAGTTTGTAGTTCCTCTCTCATATTTTTGGTCCATCCGTCAACAATTTTGGTTCCCTCCAGTAAAAAACAGCAGGTAGCAAAGTATACACATAATACTGTCTCATTTTGTGGAAATGTGCATAACTGTAGAGAAGTAGTAGGGAGAATGTATACTGAACAATCAGCAAAATGCTGGACAGATAGATGATTGGTGATTTTAGTTCTCTTTTTTAATAATATTTCTAAATTTCGTTCCTTTGTTGAAATAGGCTTTATTTGGTTGCTTATCCTAAAAATTGAACTTAAAATTGCATTTCTGGAAAGAAACAAAGCTAAAAGAATAAAGACTAAAGTGAACTATAATAAAATGTCTGAAGTATTTTCTGGGTGGTTAAAAATACACATATTTTATTGTTTCTAAGCTTTATATAATGTGTATATATTACTTTTATAATTCAAATGCACAATATGCCTAATTGATGTTTGTTTTATTCTGATATTCTTAGGAGGAAAAAGGTGGAGAACTTGTTTTTAAACCTGTTTTTAAACCCTAAACAGAATATTTAAGTTAGAGCTTAAGATCGCCTTGAGAATGAAGAGTTAGCGCCTATCACGGAGAACTCCAGGTGGAGAAAGGGCATTTTGGTCTCCAGGGAAACTTTCAATATTAGAATTACAATGAAGAAGAGACAGGGGTAGTTTGCTGATCCCAGGATGGTAAACAGAATAACAAATGCAAACTACAACAACAATAAAATACTAAGACTGAGAGTCGATTAACATATATTAACATTATAAATGGACATTAAAGTATTCTAAACCCCTTAAAGTGAATGAACACTTTCTGATGGACTTGATAAACTTCCCTCCCCCCATCTCTTTGCTCAAATTCCAGCCCCCTTCCCACTCACATCTGGAAAATCTCTGTGGAACCATAAAGAAAGTGAAGGAATGATTTATAATACAATTTAATATATATGAAATCCTACAAGACCTAGAAAAATATCCACTCATTGATATAATGTGCTATTTCCTTCATTTGAGCTGCTCATCAAGATCCATACAGGAGATTAATTCCAGTGAGTCAAACTCTTCAAGTAAATATATGTATATACAAATATATATATATATATGTCAAATAAGAAAAATTATATTGTGCTTCTTACCTTTAGTTGGAAGCTTTATTCAAAGGAACAGTCCTTAGCCCAAATAATAAATTTCGAAGTTAAGGAAAAATAACTTTTTTTACAGAGCTTGACAGCTGTGTTTGCATATATTGAGAGCTCTGAATATAAACGTAATCATTATGAAAATGAATGAAAAACAATGGCTCAATTATGATATTGATCAGTGGGTGGTGAGCAAAGTCTCTAAGTATCCCTAGGTATTATTGTATCCCCTACATTTATTTTAACTTCCTTTTGGGGACTTTTAAAATATCAGTCATGGAAAATGATTAATGATACTCTCTATGTGATGTAAAATGAACATATGGAAAAGCAAAGAAAAACCAAGCGTATTTTTTTGTAAACTTTCCTCTCAGTTTGAGCAGCATCTTCTGAGGATGCTTATAATTCCAGATTTTGCTATTATTGTTGACTTTGCTAAAAGTAAATTTTTCATTACGACTGTCCACATGTTCAATCATATGAAAGAGGTGGCAGTCATCATAAACTAAGTTGCCAAGGGGCAAACAATTTTAAATCCCTTGCTTACTGAGTTTTCTATAGTCTTCTTTCCTTAAAATTAAAAATTCCGTGGAAAACACTCTGCTTTAGAAATGTATGGAAGTTATACCCATTTAATTATTTCCATATTTGCATTTGACCCATGTTGTTTGCAGTTTTTGCCCATGGGATGTATCTACATGGGAATGGATTTTATTTTGCCTGAGTAAGAACTCCCAGGTTAGCTCCTGAACTAAAATCTTAGATTTGAAAGCAAGGAGAAATAGCTTACATTTTAGCCAGGACATGAATAAACTCAGAGTTTCAGGTTAGTCAACACTTTTGCTAATATTCAGGGAATTTCAGATTCTCATTTTTGAGTATACATTTACAGGCTTGTTTTTTGGGGGTTGTTTTTGCTGCAGGAACTGAGATCCAGATCAGTGAATGAGTAAAGTATAGTAAGAGGCATAACCAGCACAGAGGAAGATTTCCTAAACTTCAAGCCACTGCCTTTTGCACAGAGAATTTATTTAATAAAATATGGTCTGTTTTAAATTAGCCTGCAGTGTTAACATTGCAACTCTGCTGACCATACTTTTCCAATTATTCTAGTGCGATGTTCTCTGGTGCCAAAGCCGGAGGCCTTGGGCTCTTCTGCATTTGGTTTACTCAGTGTAAACGTTTCTTTATTACATAGTCTGGTGGGTAGAAGCTAGAGAAAAAGGCTTATTTGGTTTCTTTTAGTAAAATGTAAATACCTATAGTAAGAAATCAGATAATAGAAAATCTTCAGAGAAAGATACTGAAAATGTTGAGCAACAAATCCCCATCCTTTGAAGATAAGATTGGGTTAGGTTATTGAACATGCAGGGAAGACCAAAAGATACAAATGAGCAGAATTCATTACTTATAGGTAATATAATAAAAAGGTACTTGCAACTTTAAGGAAACAAGATAAATGATATAAATTAAATTAAATAACCATAATAAGTTTGCTATAATGAAAGAAAAATATTCCTTATGTTTTCTTCAAAAAATAGAAGAAAACTATTGAATTTGTTATATACTTAAACTAACAAAGGTTGCTTCCCAGTCTTTCTGTTGTGCCAACAAGGAGACTGTGTGTGAGCATGTTGCATTCGACTCTCTCCATCAGTGGAGTATTGTCGCTCTTTTGTTGGACTCTCATCAGTCTTGATTCACAGCCTCCCTACATGTAACAGAACAAAACACTGCCCAGTGCAGCCCCCATCGCACGACTATTAAGCACAGTATTTGAATCCAGCCGTAGCCTCTGTGCCAATTAATCTCATTCAGGCTTTTCTCTTTTTAGCCAACCATCCTGTGTCAGTCTGGGTAGACTAGAGAAACAAATCCATGGACACACATATGGGTGTAGGACAGAGATTGAAGTCCGAGAGCAAGTTACATACGTTCATTTGCAGGGGCGTGGCTTTGTTCTTACACCATTGGGAAAGTATTAGGTGTGCTTCTGCTCCCACTTTGAATTAGACACGCTGCCGCCTCTGCAGGCCTGATGGGCTTTCCTGCTCTCGGCAGAGCCTAGGGCATGTCCAGTGGTAGCACCCCTCGGGAGCAGGCACAGGTGTCCATTCACAAATGCTGATCTTTGTGTGTGTGGTGTTGTGAGATACCTCATAATAAAGGAATCATTGGTGTAAAAAAATAAGGAAGAGATTTATATACAAGAGCAATTGAACATTGAGAAAACATCCCAGCCCAGTCCAGATAAAGTCCGATATTAACCCATATGTCCAATACCAATCTATAAAGTCCTCTTCAGACTCATGAAACACAGGCAACGATGCCGAATGTAGAAGCTCACAGGCCAGTGAGTAGAAAGTCTTTGGATCTAGTGGCATTGGAAACATCTCAGTGCTGGAAGGGGTCTCTGCATGGCTTCTCCAGTACCTAGGGCTGCATCAGGGTGGGTCCATGTGTCTGTCTCATCAGCTGCTGTTTCCCAGGGTGTGAGCAGAGAGTCTCCCACCTCTAAGGAGGGAATACCGGAATTCCCAGAATCCTTAGGGGAAGGTTGTGCCCACACAGAAGCCTCATTGGCTATGACCTGATTGACAGGATAGACTCCACCCCTCCATGCTTACTCCTTAAATTGACAATTATATAACTACCACATATCTGCAGTTCCATGCATGATCTCCTTCTCTAGGGACTAGTCCCTACTGATGACGTGAAAGATACATGAGAAAAGTCTTGCCATCCTCACTTCTAAATAACATCTGGTTATATCAAGACAAATTTGTTCATTTTCAATTTTCTTCCTCAATACCACAGTTAAAAGACAGAGATTCTTAACTGGTCTTCCTTATGCATTGTCTAACATTAACCTTCATGTAAGGAAACAAAACAGAAAAACAGTTCTCTGCCTTGGAATCCATTCTGGCTGACGGAGGCAATAAAAACACCAAGCTACCTTGGACGTAGGTCAGGCACAAAATACAGTAAAAAATACCAACCTTGTGAGGGGTGATACTGGGAGGGTAGAGGGTGAGTGGGTTGGAAAGAGGGAACCGATTACACGGATCTACATGTGACCTCCTCCCTGGGGGACGGACAACAGAAAAGGGGGTTAAGGGAGATGCCGGACAGGGCAAGATAAAACAAAATAATAATTTATAAGTTATCAAGGGCTCATGAGGGAGGGGGAAGCGGGGAAGGAGGGTGAAATAGAGGACTTGATGCAAAGGAGAGCAAATGTTTTGAAAATGATGAGGGCAAAGAATGTACCAATGTGCTTTATATGATTGATGTATGTATAGATTGTGATAAGAGTTGTATGAGTCCCTAATAAAATGTTAAAAAAAAAAAGTTGGGGAACTTCTCCCCATAAAACAAAAGTGAAAAATAAATACCAACCTACCTTGGACGTAGGTCAGGCACAAAATAGACATTAAGGTGATGACTTTGATTTTAAGATTTAGGGAAGTTAGTTTAAGCAGCATATTTGCACATGTGTTTCAACTGATTTCTTGACTTCTGCTTGTGACTGGTAGAAGGAATAGGGATAAAGGGTTTTTTTTCCCCTCTGAATGCCTATGACTAATCTGGCCATGCCACAATAAATGGGGTGCAAAGAAATCAGGCACACATTATTTATTGGAAAATCCAAAACTGGGCATGTGCAGACTAAGGTCACCTAGGAGAAGGAGAAGGGCAACCTGAAAACCAGGTTCAGGTGTGCCTGAATTTAGCCAATAAGGATAGCGATACTCTTGACCACACACCTCTAAATAGTGTAGTAGGGGATAAAAGCAGGGACAAGGTGCAGTAGGCCTCTTGCTCGGCATTCTGGTTTTTGTGCTCATATTCCTGTACTTCTTTCACGTGTTTTTGTTTGTTTGTTTTGTTTTGGTTTTTTGTGCGTGTTATTTGAGCTCCCCTGAAGTGACCGAGTTCAGTAGCGAATTTGTGTGCTCCCGGTGCGGCCTTGGCACACTTTCCAGAGACAGCGCGCACTGAGACTGTGATACCTGAAATTCCTTTTCTTTCCTAAAAGTTACTCGGATTTATGAAAATGCTTCTGCCCTGTGAATTCTTTCAAAGTTGAGAAGCAAGAACCAAGGGAAACCATCCCAGAAACCTAACACCTCCATGGGGATTGATTGTAAATGTACATGAAATATCCCAGACAACTTTAAAGTATATTATGTTGCTTATAATCTGGTTCTAAAGATTTTTTTCTTGAAATTAAGGTAAAATACATGTTGAAGCCTTTTGTCTTCTTCTTTTTATAATTAATAAATCATTTATCAGGGGGTCCATGAGGGTGGGAGGGTTGAGGAGGGAGCGTAAAAAGAGAAGCTAATACCAAAGGCTCCGGCAGAAAGAAAATGTTTTGAAAAGGATGATGGCAAAATATGTACAAATGATAAGTTGTTACTATTTTCATATCTAACGCAATCCATTGTCTCCCTTAAGTAAATGTTTCAAGTCCTTACTACTTTCAGCACCCAAGGTTGTGTCATCTGAGTATCATTGGTTGTTAATAATTATTTCTTGTGGGGCTATGTTGGAAGTACCATAGACTGCCACACAGATAAATAAATCTGTCTTGGAAGAAGTGCGGTGAGAGTGCTCCTTTGAGGCAAGGATGGCAAGACTTCGTTTCAGGTACTTTGGGCATGTTGTCGGGAGAGACCAGCCCCTGTATGAAGACATCTTGTTTGGTAAAATAGAAGAGCAGCGAAAGAGAGGAAGCCTTCAACGAGATGGATTGACAGTGTGGCTGCAGCAATGGGTTCACATAGAGGGACAATTGTGAGGATGGTGTAGTAATGGGCAATATTGCCATCTATTGTGCATAGGGTTATTCTGGGTCAGAACCGACTTCATGGCCCCTGACAACATCAGCCATGTTATCTCTCATCCTATGGCCCTTTCTACACTCTGCCCGAGTTTCTAATAGTTCCTTATTGATGCACTTCTGCAATCATTACTGAATTAATGATCTTCACCATGATTTTAATTACATGTGGTATTAATGCTATTATTCAATCATTTCTTCTTTGTGTTGGACCACCTTTCTATGGACTAGTCAAGTCTCTGAATGTCTTCCAAGTTGTTGGCATTGACCAGTGTTTGCAGTGTTACGTTTGTTCACTAAAACATTTCAATCGGTATCCCAGCTACTCCTGTCTGTCGACTGCTGGAGCCTTGGGTTTGGTAAGGTTTTCAGTGTGGTGTGGGCTTCTTCCGCCAGTCCCATCAGTTGTTGCTCATCTGTTACCTCCTGCAGTGGTTGAATAGGGAGCAATCTCTTTGGTACAGTGCCATTGCAGCTTTAGTCCACCTTCTTGTGATGTGTCTTTTGTTGTTTATTTTTTTTAACCATATAATCTTTCACTATTTCAATGTAAGGCTTGGTTTATTTTTCGTTAGTTATTTGAGCTCGAGAAATGCTGATGTATTCTTCCCTTTTGGTTTCTAGCTTTATATTTTTGCACATTTGTTATATTATTTTACTTTGTCCTCTGAAGCTGACCTTGGAAATCTTGGGGTCAGTTCTTTTACTCCACTTCCTCTCTTCACTTAGCTGCTCTACCCGCAAGAGTGCGTTGCAGAGCGTTTCCGATATCTCTTGGCCTCCTCACACCTGAGTGTTTTAAAGCTTTATTGCCCTGTGCGACATGAAATGTCCACCTGTGCTTCGGACCTCCAAGGTTTAGTGGGAAAACATCCAGCTTTTAGTGTCTACTGCTATTTTGTGGGGCTTCTATAAGTGTGCAAATCAACAGTCTTTATCACACCAACCCCAGGAATATAGACCTCAGGAATATTTGTGCCCCACTAATGGTATCACAACACAGTTTCACCTCAACAATTAAAAAAAAAACAACTTTATTCAGAACACATTCCATTACTGAAAACACATGGTTTCAACACTTTGGCTCTTGTGAACTTATTTTAATTTTATTTAGCTACAACCTAAACTTATATATGAGCAATTGCTGTTCCGTTCTGTAGTTGGGCCCTGACTTTATTTTAACTAATAGTATTGAGCTTCCCTATTGTCTCTTTAAATAGATGTCTTTGGTTTGATTTTCTTATTCTCATTAATAATACTAATCATAATAGTATAAAATTATAATACAACTGTCAGAGTTTGTGATCCACCTCTTCTAAAGGCCTTGGGAGAGTTATTTAATTGAATTTTGAATTTCACCCAGGAGTGGGAAATAGTACAGGTTATTAAAACATGTCTTATGACAGTACAAAATGATACTTTTTGTGTCTATTTTTGGTAGGGAATTGGCATCTAAAACAAACTAGATCATTTCAATTCATAAAATTCATATGTACAAAATATAGGACTAAATCTAATTCTCATGAGGAAAGACAATCAATAGCTAAAGTTATAGGTAAATATAATCATAATCGATGTGGGGAACTTTAAGAGAATATGTTACATTTCAGACATACAGCAGCGGCTCGTGTCGTCTATGACCTCCATGCACACCTGTGTGGACTATCCCTGGGCCGCTCCGGCCCAGCACTTTGGTGACTTTGGCCAGCTTGATGGACTGCACCTGGCTGGTGTCCATGATGGCGGCGCGGCAGCGTTCGGGCAGGGAACCTATTCTCTTTTTAAAAGGAAAAACAGTTGTTAGTGTTAATGGCGTGTGTGTTTATTATTCTTGGGTGCAATGGAAACATTTCTGACTTGCAGTGACCTCCCTGACAGAGTACAACAGCAAGTTTTCCTTGGCTGTAGCCTGTATGAGGGCAGACTGTCTGGTCTTTCTCCTGAGAAACCACTGCTTAGATTCACATTAACCTGCCAGTTAGGAGTCCCCCTCTTTAGCTACCACACCATTAGGAATGTTGAGTGTATACTTAACAAACAAACAAACAAACAGAAAACTAAAACAATTATTGCCATCGAATCCATTTGAACTGATAGCTAAGGTGTCTGAGGTTGTTAATCATTTTTGCTTTTTCCAAACCATTTTATTAGGAACGAATCCAGACATCATATAATTCCATAGTTCAATCACATAATGCCATACTGTGCAATTGCTACCACAATTAGTTTCAAAACATTTTTCTTCCTTCTTGAATTTATTGATTTCAGTTTCCCTTCCTCCCCACACCCCAGTCCCACCCCGCCTCCCCCACCATACTCCCCAAGAACCCTTATTCTGGTTGTTTTATCAACAGATGCATCAATTCTAGGTTTCATATACTGAAAATCAAACAAGCACATTATAAATATTCAAGAAGGCTACCTATAATGTCAAACCACATCAGAGACAAACCCCAATATGGATGCACACACAGAGAGAGAGAGAGAGAGAGAGAGAGAGAGAGAGAGAGAGAGAGAGAGAGAGAGAGAGAGAGCATATTGAATAGCAGATCGAGCCCAAAGTGTATCAGAGGGACAGATAAAGTGACAGAGTTTTGACTGTTCAAATCAGGTTTGTCATCTTTATTTCCAATAGTCATAACCTCCAATACTCTGTTTGGTAGCCAGTTAATCCCCTTCCCTCCATTACGGAAAGAGGGAAATCCCTGGGGACTTATTTTCTGTGCAGATCTCAGAAATGTATGTATTTGGGGCTCCTGCTGTCATCCACAACCTCCTGCAAACCAGACTCTCATAATTTAACCACTAATACTATTCCCCCCTTCGGTTTTGGAATATATAATTTATAACCTTTGGGTCACGAGTGTTGGTGTGCTTCTTCCATGTGGACTTAATTGAAGACTTCAATTACATTGTTAACAACTTCAATTAAGTTATTAATCTTCATGGGTGTAGAATGTCTCATCTTTCTCTCTTGAAACAGCAATAGGTTTTAAACTGATGAGCTTGAAGTTAGCAGTGAGAACGCCATGAAAATTTTCCAAGTCGGAGAACATTGTTTTATGAACAGATTTTTTTCCCTTTAAGATCTTTGCTTACAGGCAAGATTAGACATTCTGAAAACGAAGAAAAAAGAAATCCAAAATAGATTTGCCATTGTATGAATTGATAAGGAGTTCCCATGGCGCAGTGATTATGTGTTGGGCTCCTAGTCACAAGGCCAGCTGTTCGAAATCTGATGATTAGATGAAGAAAGAGGAGGCTTAGATGAAGAAAGAGGAGGCTTCTACTCTTGTAAAGACATACAGTCTCAAAAATCCATGAATTGGCTTTGACATGGACTTGAAATCCGAAATGAGGAGTTTGGTGAAAAGGTGAGGAATTCTAGCCTCACTTTTCTAACTGAAAGAGAGCAGATGGCATAAATCTGTGACTGTGCTGCCCGGCAGCTTGAGATTGCTGTAACAAAAGCTTATACAATAGATCCTGATAGCTCTTCTTTAGAAGCATGACTTAAATTAACTGAGAATGCTCTTTCAGCCTTACCCTAATCTATGCAAAATTTATTTTCAAGAAAATGCTCTGGTACTTAGCATAGATAACTTTTCACTTATACCCACCCTTAAAAGATTCCTACGCCAAATATTGGGCTGTATGTATTTCATTTAACGACTATACCCACCCTTAAAAGATTCCTACGCAAAATATTGGGCTGTATGTATTTCATTTAACGACTATCTAAACGTCCTCAACATACATGAGAAAGTATGTTGCAGTCTTACTTGCCTAGTTATTTGCTCCTTAATTAAATCTTGCATTAGGGTCTCAAACAAGCACGGTCCCTAGCATTTCAAACTTTAAAAATCAGAGGTTAAGTTAGGTGGGGCAAATTGTTGACACACATGACTACTAACCTAAGTTTGAAAGTTTGTGTGCACCCAAAAGTCTTAGAAGAGAGGTCTGAAGATCTTTTTTTTTTTTTTTAAGTCCAACATTGAAAACACTGGAGTGGGGAGGGGCGCAAAAAAAAAAAAAAAAAAGAAAGAAAGAAAAGAAAACACTATGGAGCATAGGTTTAATTTGTTACATGGGTCACCATGAGCCAAAATCAACTTGAGGGAAGTTTTGTTTGTTTTTTTGCTGTTTAATAAACATGCAGCTGTAACTGAAGATTTTGGTAAACACATTACTTCAGTAAAATGAGTCCCAGTGTGCCTCTAAGTTTTCCTGAAGCCCTGTGTATTACCAATAAGTTCTTTGCTCTGCTTGGCAACAGTTTCTCTGTGAATCTTCGTTACTAAGCTTTAGTATCCAAATAATCTCACCACTTAGGTAATAGACTGAATCTGTGATCTGTCTTTATTTTTCTCTTTCATCAACTTGGACAGCAGAGAATTAGCAAGAATAGGAAATGTAGTTTGGGTTTATGGGGCCAAGGACAAATCTAATTTGTAGACTGTGGAGACAGAACAAGATATACAGTCCTGGATCTCAGGGTGCATAAGATGTAGTGGAAAGACAAAGTTATGGTATGCATAAAAATGACAGTGCAATAAATAACCATATATATCACCAAGAGGTATGTGTATGTAATCAGTAACAGACACTCAGGTAAAGGTGGGAAGTGCAATAGACTCAGAGGACCACAGGAAAGAGACTATGCCTCATTGAGTGCTGGCTATGTGCTTGATCTCAGTTAAATCTCATCATAAAATATTTTGGATACATGCTGTTAAACAAGAATGAGGTTTAGAATGGTGTCTTTTGTTCCTCTCTCTCTTTCATTCTCTCCCCTCCACCCTGCCCACCCCCTTCATTCATACACAGATAGTGAATGAGAGAGCTTGGTTACAAGATTATATTTGTCTGATTCCCAGGTGTGTGGTCTTTCCATCACACTGTTTTACCTGGTTGTAAAGTGTTAGTCCCCGCCCCGCCCCCCGCCCTGGTCTGAGAGAAGTGTGAAAACCCAGATGGGTATTCAGACCTTTGGGGAAGGGTAGGAAGTTCCACCCAGAACGGGTTAAAGCCCAATACTTGTCCTCAGAGGGCAGAAGTGCTGGGTGCTGACTTACAGATGAATAACGGATGAATAACTGTAGGGTGTAAGCCATGTTCTAGAGGTGGGAGCATCTGGCAGGTAGGCGCATTCAGGCAAGATCTCTCCACAAGTTGTTTTGTTCAGAGCACAGGGGCACATTTGGAAATGGAGTACTGTATCACAGGGAAACCTTGGCATAGGTAGAGTCAATGGATGGAGGAGACATAAGGAATCACAGAGGCTGTGTATGTCTTCATATAAGCAGAAGAGAGTCATTGAAGGTATAAACATACAAATTTCGATCAAAACTTACTTTTATGAAGGATTCATTTTGTGTTTCATTTGTCAGCTCATATGAGGGGTAACCCCCCCCCCCACCCAAAACACCTGGATTTCACCAAGAAAGCTATGTATTTAATTTTTTTTTTAACAAAACAACCTTATCACTTTCAAAGCCTTCTCCATTCCACTTAATACATTTGTCATATCTGTGATTCCATTCTTGAAAACATTTTTCAAAGCCATCTATTTGGATGGCTGACAGCACCTCCCTGGTTTTTTTCCCCTTCACCTCTTTGACATCATCCACTCGCTGTCCTTTCATGTCCTTCTTCCTTCACAGAATCAAAAAGTCTCACAGAGCGAGGTTAGGTGAGTAAGGTGCATGTGGCAAGAGAGGCATTGTTTTATGCCCCAAACTGGTGCACTGAGGTAGCTTCGTGAGCAGGTGCACTGTCATGGTGGCAAAACCAGTCCTCCGTCTACCACAAATCAGACCTTTTTTTGTTGCACACTGCTAAGCAACATTTTCAAAACATCTGAATAGAAACTTTGATTAACGATCTGACCTGATTGAATGAACTCCCAAGGCATTACGATTCAACATTTTCATCTGTTCAGGAAGTTAGGGGATGTCCAAAACAAGATTTGTCATCAATTGACAAGTCAGCGTTTTGGCAACAAGAAAACCACGTGTGCACTAGAGTTTTTCCCATAGCGTTGCCCTTGTAAGCTGTGTTCAACATCACAACAGTTTTTGTGCCACTTTTCCTGAGCAGGAAATAAAAATTCTCTTAAAAGATTCTCTTAAAAAGGCCATCACAGAAAAAGAGGTTTGAGCAAAACTGCTTTCAAGAAAAAATTCACTGTGACCAGAGAGAACTTTCCCAGGCAACGCCACTGGGTGTACTAACTCAGACTGAGTTGCTTGATGCTCACCTACCAGGAAAAATGCATATGACTGAAAGCTCCATTCTGCCCAATTCTGGCTTTATGGGGTACCCTCTTGTACACAGGCCACATGCACAATCTGAGACTCAGCTACCTCATTAATCGAATTAATACTGGGGACGGGCTACAGTAGGAAAGATCATTCAGTGTTGGGTAGTAAATGTAGTTTCATCCTCTAGCCTTGGATTTGAACTGATCACATTTATACTGTTGCAGTTGCTCTTTGTGGTCACTAGGTTTCCCAGCTTTGCTGCTGTTGGAAAACCCTCAGTCAGTTTTCATTCTCAGTGACCTGTGGACAACAGAATCAAACACGGCCCAATCCTGCATCAATCCGTCTTGTTGAGGATCTTCTTTTTCCTAATGTCTGATTTACCAAATATGGTGTTCTTCTCCAGGAACTGGTCTTTTCTGATAGCATGTCCAGATGAGACTTAATTAAATCTTCTTATTTTCACTTACATTCTGGCTGTATTTCTAATATAATTTGCTCATTGTTCATTTTCCATTGTATATTTTCTATTCTTTTCCAACATAATTCAAAGTTATTAGCTCTTCTTCAGTCTTCCTTTTCACTATCAAGTTTTCACATGCAAATGAGGCACTTGAAAATACCATGGTTTGGGTCAGCTGCACCTTGATCCTCAAAGCAACCTCTTTCCTGTCAACGCTGAGAGATCTCGAGCAGCACCCTGACCCATGTGCCCCTTGATCTCTTGATGGCACCACTAATTGTTGATTATTAAATGTTTCCTGAAATTGTTAAATAGGGAACAACTATTTTTAGTCCAGTGCTTCTATGTATCCCTTTATCTTAGTATGTTGCTTCCTGTATCATTCAATATTTTGCCCAAATGCTTTCCGGCTACCTAAGTGTAACTCAGACTTAAGTATTGTATATTTTCCTTTTAAGGGATCTTATCATGGATTCCATTGACAGAAAGTGCCACCCCCCATTTAATTTGCTTTATCTATGACCAAATCTAAACACACACTAACACATACACTTATAGTTATTACACAAAACTCACTGCCATCAAGTCAATGTGACTCCTGGAGACTCTGTGGGATTCCTAGACTGTATCCCTTTGTGGCAGGAGAAAGCCCAGCATTTCTCCCACGGAGTTTCTGGTGGTTTTGAACTGCCGACGATGACGCGCACAGCCCAGCTGCAGCCCACTATTAAGGATCTAGTATAATCATTACTTTTTATTGTTGTTGTTAGGTGCCACCGAGTGAGCTCTGACCCCTAGAAGCCCATATGCAACAATGAAACACTGCATGGTCCTGTGCCCTCCCCACCATCGTTCCTGTGCCTGCGTCCATTAGGGCAGCCACTGTGCCGTACTGAGCATGCTATCCTCTTCCAGGGACTGGTATTCCCGACAATATTTCCAAAGTAGGTAAGTCAAAACGTGGGCATTTTTGCAGCTAAGGAGCATTCTGACCTGCTTCCAGTACAGATGGGTTTGTGCCTTTAGCAGTTCATGGTACTTTCAATATTGTTTTCCAGCAGTGAGTGATTGCTCTTCAGTCTTCTTGATTCAATGTCCAGCATTTGCATGCATATATGCAACGGAGAAGACCCATGGCTTGGGTCAGGTGCACGTTAGTCCTCAAAGTACTCTAAAGAGGTCTTGTGCAGCACATTTACTTAATGCTACACATCTGATCTTTTGACTGCTGCTTCTGTGAACATTGATTGTGAATTTAAGTAAGAGAGATCCTTGACAACTTCAACCTTTTCTCTATGTATCACGATGTTACCTATTGATATAGTTGCGAGGATTTTGGTGTTCCTTACAGTGAGTTGTAAACCATACTGAAAGTTGCCATCCTTAACCTTCACCAGCAAGTAGCTCAAGTCCTCCTTACTCCCAGCAAGCAAGATGGTGCCATCTGCATATCACAGTTGGTAATCAGCCTTCCTCCAATCCCGATGCAGGACTCTTCTTCATAGGATCCAGCTTCTCTGACGATTTGCTCAACATAAAGATGGAACAACAAGTAAGGTGAGAGTTTAAAACCCAGATGCACAGTTTTCCTGGTTTTAATCCAGCAGCATTCCCTTGTTCTGTTGGCACAACTGCTTCTTGATCCATGTACAGGGCACAGTGAATGGTTCTCAAGGTTATATAGAGTTTAGAGGTTATATGGAGTATGTTTCACACAGTTGAATGTTTTTTGTTTTTGATTTTTTACAGTTGAATGTTTTTGTATAGCCAATGAACAATTATTATTGGAGCTATATTATAATCTGTATAATTAATCATTTAATTCCTACTGATCAGGATTCTTTAATTATAAAACATTAAAAATCAAATACATTAGAAGCGCACAACAAAAGCAGGCAGTCTAATAATAAGGGAAAGTTTGCTGAAGTAAAGGTACCGAAGTGGAATTTAGTTAAAGTAATATGCTGTGATGGTTTCCTTGTTACTCCAGTTAGTCTTTTTTCTTTTTTTGGTTTTGATATTTTTTTTTATTGTAGACATTGTCACATTCACAGAGCAACCATATGTTTGTGGTGAAGTTATGTAAATCAGTGGTGGATTCACTTTCATGGTTCCTGAAGCTAATACAATTTGGGGGGATATATTTAAGTAAATTAATACTTAATTATAAAATCAAAATGGCTAATTCTCCATTCAGGGTCTTGGAAAAGGCCCTGAGGCATAAACTTCATTAGCTTCAAAGTCAAATCATCTTTATATAGTAAAGCACTTTATTTCATGTATAGCACATAGCCAACACACAACGAATAATAGTTTCTCTCTACTTCTCCTTTTCACTAAGCAAAATCTTTGGTTTGATATTTGAGTGGCCTACATTTCCCGCCTGCCCTCGTCTCCAAAGAAAACCCCACAGCAAAGGTTCTGAAGGCCTTGTGAGCAAACAGTTTAACCATTTAGAGTAAAATGACCTCATAAATCAAAGTGGCCAATGCAACCTAAGAAATCTGTCGACATTTCCCCAAAAGAACCAGTCCATTCAGTCGAGTGATTGAGCTGGTTTTGCATGTAGGCACAACCTGTCTCAGAAAATGCGTCCTTGATGCTTTCCTTTGTTTGCTCCTGTAGGCCGTGACCTTGGGGGCCATCAGATATCTGTGGATGGATTTATTGTAAGTGCCCTAAGTGAGAAAGTGCCAGGACTAGGTAGTCCTGGTGACATCGATATATCTTAGAGATGTAACCCCATCGTAATATTTTAATTTTAATTGTATTACATTGGGTATAAATAAAATATAGATTTGTATATCTTCTCTAGTTACTTAATACTTTCAGTGTTATAGAAACTGACACATAACACTTTTATTGCATGACTGCAAATAGAATCAGACATTTAAATTTTAAAAAATTTAGAAGTTGACATACCTCTTCTGTAACATCTAAGTGACCTAAGTGATTCCCCAGTAATAAGTTATGCAAATATGTACTCCACAGTCAATATTGTAGATACATGAATCACTCTTATCTCCTCCTGCTCAGCCTCTGTGTTTAACACATAGTGATCTGTCACACCGTGGCTGATGGCGTAGCTGCTGCTTTGGGGAACTGTCAGGGGCAGCAGAGAAAATAGTTTCTTTGTTTAGAGTCTATACAAAGAAATGTCCTTCAGTGTCAACCTGTAAAATTCACAGAGAAGCCACGTTACCCCCCACCACCCCCGCCAAGGTGTTTTCTCTTTCTGTCTATCTCATAAGTATCGTGTTTACAGAAAGAAACATGTAATAAAACACATTTCCCAGCTGGAGGCTCAGTAGGCAGAAGCGTGGAATGCTTGAGTTCCAGCCAGTGCCAGGAGGAGCCCCTGGAACCTAGAAGCATAATAAATAGAGCTGTACTGGGAAGGGAAGGGCCCAATGCTGGGGGTGTCATTGATGCAAAAGGCCAGAGAACAGAGAGACGGGTGAAGTGTTCATAAAATGAGAGAAATAAGGAAGGAAACAAAGATCTGGTGGAAGGAAATGAGTGGGAAACAGGTTCTTAAACAAACAAAAACCCAAACAAACCAGGAATGAATTAGCTCTGAATAAGGAAGAAAAGCAATTATGAAAATGTCCCCAGCCCAAAGGTCTGTTCCTGGAATAACTGTAAAATGGAAGAATTCAGAATTACTCAGGATTTATTAAATTTATTTATTTTATAAGCTACATACTTCAAAATGGCAACAAGAATATAAATGCACATTTAAAATAATAATAATCTTTCTATATTGAAAATGTAAGAACATATAAAACATTTAAACTTTGGTATATTTATGTCCAACATGACCTATCCAGTGAATTAGAATTAGAGGGGGCAGGGAGTTATCTACCTGTGTGTGACTTCCATTATGTTTTAAAAGGTGGTTGGCCTGGTCACAGGCTTTGGAGAATGAAGTGCATAAAACATGGATTAACTCATTGTTCATGGCTTTATCTCAAACTAGACAGACTGCAGAATCATTTACATTTCAAAACAGGGATTTAGTCCAAATATTCAGATAAGCTTGAGAACACCTGCTTTGTAGTCCCTGCAAATAATGTTTGTGCACTTTCCCTAAAAAGAAGCCCAGGCCAATGCTGTGATCAAGTGAACAGCGCATGTGCGTGTCTGTCCCAGGAGGCAGAAGAGTCCAGGGTGAAGAGTGGCACTGGCAGGAACAATGAAAGGTGCAGGATGAGAGAGAATTAAAGGTACCATCATATTATTGACTTACCTGGGGCTCCGAAAACTTTTTGGAAACAAGGGAATTTGAAATCATGGACTTTTCATATCTCCTTTCCAATCACCCTTGCATTGGGGTTTGTTTTCTTTCTGTTCTAGTTCTGTTACCCGGTTTAAATCTGTTTTCCTGTTGCTGTTGCGTTGACTCTGACTCTAGGTGACCGCATGTGTGTTCTAGTAGGACTGTGATTATTCAATAGACCACCCGGCCTGATGATCTGCTTCTGAAAGGTGACAGCCACACAACACTTTATTTCGCAGTTGCACTTTGCTAGGAGCATGCCTCGATCAGCACCGATGTCAGAGCATCTGCCTGTGGTCTGCATATGCCAGGCATACATGCACAGTCAGTAGCTCGCGTATTCATTACAGCCTTCTCTCATCCATTTTCACAGGTAAAGGAGAGGCTAACTACATTACTCGGCTAATTTTCCAGACTCAAGGCTAAGTATGTAGACTATGGTCTTTATCCTTTCCTGTTTTCTTTTGTTAATTTTATTTAACTATTTCTCTGGAGTAGCTTTATGTTTTCATGCAGACTTGAAGTTGAATCTCATTTTGAAATTCACTGGCTAAATGGTCCACTTGGTCAGGTCTGCCTGCTTTTTCATCTGTGGAATGGGGCTGCCGTGGCTTCCTTTGAAAGCTGCTGTGGTAATAGATTCAGATGATGCACTTGAAAGCTTGGGGTATCAGGATGGTCACAGAGGAGTGGCTTCTGTTGCTAAATTCTGACTGTAACCGAGTGCTAGACTGCTGCTTTGGCATCTGCCAATGGAATGCAACGTCTGTCAGCATCATGCAATACCAGGTAGGTTCGAGGATACCGAATATGTTGCATTTGCAAGGAGAATCAAAGAGTAGGTAACACATCTGGAAATTATATACACTGATCAGAAGCCGACAGGAGCTCTTGTCCAGGGAGGAGGGGAGGACAGATGAGAAAAATCACGGGGGGCCTCACACTGGTTCCTATCAAGAAACAATCCAGCTGATGTAGTCTTGATCTCTAGAAAACGCCACTGCTGTGAACCTACCAAGAACTCCTTAAATTAATCTGCTAAGATTTAGTCTTAAAGCAAACGTCATTCTCCATCAGCTTTATTGAACAACCCACTCAGGGCAGGTTTTCAGAGAACTCTAATCAGAAGTCCCCAAGTTGGGTCCATTAAGACGCTTGGAAAATTCCTGATAGCTCCTTTGGGATTTTCTTTGCACTGCATTTGGTTCTGTCTGGAGCCTGTAAATCCCCCTTTGGCTACTCCCTCCAAGTTTTAAATGCTGGTATAATCTGATTAAAACAATCATCAAGGCCAGCCTTGAAGGAGAACAGAAGAGGAAATGTCATTAAAAAAAAAAGAAGGAGCATATTAGGAGAGGGAAAGGAAAAGGGGCAGGAAGCATATTGAGCCATTGGCTGGCTCCAGGATGCTGTTTCTAATTGAGGTCCAGATTGAATTCAGGTTTACTGAGCACATGTGACGTGGTAGGCATTGAGCCATGTGCATATAACTCTATGACACCAATTAAGCACCAGTATAATTCTGTAAGCTACATATTATTCCTCCTTGACTGGAGATGAAGTTGGAGGTCAGAGAGTTTTAAAAAATTGTACAAGGGAAAGTTTCATTTAAAGGTAGAGCTGACAACTGGCAAGGCTGACCAGCTCAGTGTCTCATCTTTCTTTTACCCTGGTCTGGAATAAAAGGCATTTCGAGCCTCAGTACTTGGAGGTTTCCTAGGAGACATAAAAGAGTCAGCAATATTCTCACCTTATTTTGCTATGGTTACTTCGAGGGACTCCCAGAAACTTTCTGGCATGCAAGCTCATGATACATTTGTTTTGCTTTTTACCACCACGGACATCTACTAAATTGTTCGGTAAGAGGCATTTCTGTATGTATCATTGGTCCTGTTGTTAGCTGCCATTATGAGAGTCCCAGGCTCATTGCAGCCCTGTATACAATGAAATGGTAAGCTACCTCATCCTATGCCATGGCCAGGGTCAGTGACTGATCAACTCTTTGTGATCTAGAGTTCCCTTAGGCTAAACATAAGAAGTACATCACCAGGTTTTTCTTCTTAGTCGAGTTTATTTTGGAAGCTGTGTATGAGGTGTGTTTACTAGGAATCAAACCCAGACCTCCCATGTGGAAGGCAGGAATTCTACCAATGAATAACTACTTTCATTACTGCTAGCCCTGGTGATGGAGCCCTGGAAGGACTCACTTGTCTTTGCCAGGAAATTTGTAAGACAGCTCCTTGGCCAACTGACTAGAAAAGATCCATATGTGTGCCCATTCCAATGAAAGGTAACCCAACAGGATGTGCAAATTATAGACCAATATCATGAATATCACCTGCAAGTAAACTTTTGCTGAAGTTCGCCCAGCAGCCGTTACAGCAGTACATTCACAGGGAGCCTTCAGAGATTCAGGTTGGATTACAGAAGAAAACCTAGACCAAGGGCTATCATTGCTGATGTCAGACGGATCTAGGCTCAAAGCAGAGCAGACCAGAAGGGTATTTAGCTGTGCTTTATTGACTATACCAAAGTATTCTACTGTAGGGATCATAACAAACTATGGATAGGCTTGAAAAGAATGGAAATTCCAGAACACTATGCTCATGTGGAACATGTGCATGGATCAAGTTGCACCTGTACTAATAGGGGGGTACTGAGAAGCTTATAATCGGGCAAAGTGTGTGTCAGGGTTGTATCCTTTCATCATACTTACCCAATCTGTCTGCTGAGCAAATAAGCTGAAAAACTGGACTATATGAAGAAGAACATGGCATCAGGCTTAGAGAGAGGCTTATTGGCAACCACACAGAAAAGATTGAAGTTTCAAAGCAGAATGGAGCAATGAGAGCATTGGAATCGTCTCAGAAGTTTCAAGCTTGCACTTTAATTCCTCTGCTTACTGTGGTCATGATCTGGACCAGCCACTCCTCTTTCGGAACCTCCTTTACTCATATATCAGCCAGAGATGGTAAAGTTCACCCTAACACAACAAGATCAAGAGAGACGCTGTCTACTAAATTAATTGGTAAACTTCAACATGTTAAAAAGATGCAGAATAAGTATTATCATTGAGTGTACAAAATACAAAACATTTAGGTCTGCTTTGTATATCTGGCTTCCGCATTAAAGCCTATGGTCATCCAGTTTCTTCCAACCTCTGGGGGTCTTCTGAAAGGTTTCTCAGACTGTAAATCTTTACAGCACTAAACAATCTCATCTTTTTCTTGCAAAGCTGCTGGTAGATTTAAACTGTCTGCTGTGTGGCTAGTAGCCCAGCACCAACCCACAATGTCACCAGGCTTTTGGGGCCCATCACTGATTCTTTCTATATATTTACACCACTTCTTTCTTGCATTAACCTTACACAATAAAAGTTACAGGAATGTATACAGCTGGTTATTATTCTGAGCTTAGGTCTTTCTACCATGGAGCTTATGACTTACATCACAACATGATGGCTTATTAAATAGCACAGACATTGAGTAGCAGAAAGTAGTATGAAGAGTGATAAGAAAGTATGGATTTGCAAGTTCTTCTGTATTTAAAAGATAATACAAATTATTATTCAGCTAAAGCATTAAATCATAATATGGTCCTGGCTGGAATACAGGAATGTCTTCTGGTCACTACTCCTGAGAATTTTATAATGTACCAGTAGAGGATTGGGAAGGAGCCCTGGTGGAATAGTGGTTATGCATTAGGTTGCTTACTACAAGGTTGGCATTTCGAAATCCTAGGAAGCTCCATGGGAGAAAGATGAGCATGTCTACTCCCATAAAGAATCACTTTCTCAGAAACCTACACAGGTATTCCACCCTGTCCTATTGGTTTGGTATGAGTAGGAGTAACTGGACAGCAGTGAGTTTTGCTTGTTTTGAGTTAAAGAGGATGAGGGCAATGGGCCCTGGTGCTACAGTGCTACATACTGAATTGCTAATCACAAGGTCTATGGTTTGAATCCACCAGCCACTTCATGTATGGCAGTTACATTATCTCATGTCAATTTGTGAAGGGGCAACGTCTAGTCTGTCAATCAGGCCATAGCCAATGCAGCCTCCATGAGGGCATGGCTTTCTTCTGAGGATTCTAGGAACTCCTGTATTCCTCCCTAAAGGCTAGAGACACTTGTTGCTTTGTCTGCCTGTTGACAAGCCACATGGAGCTACCCTGATGTGGTCAGAGCCCTGGAATTGGAGGAGTCATCTGGAGACCCATGCCAGTGCTGAGATGCTTCTGCCACCACTGGAGCCAGAAGACTTTCCACCCACTAGCCTGTGAACCTCCTTCATTCAACATTACATGACTGCATGAGTCAAAAGAGGAATTCATGGACAAATATTGACATATGGGTTAATATTGGACTTATGGACTAACACACCATTGTAGAAAGATGAGGTTGTCTACTCCTATAAAAATTTAAGTCTTGGAAACCCAGAAGTGTAGTGACACCCTGTCCTAAGAATGGACTTTATGGTAGCTTGAGGGAATTAAGGCAGTACAAGCAAAATGTTGAAGGATAGAGAAGACTGTGTTACAGGGAAGGCTGATGACATGCTCTAGTTAGATAAGGCATGTGATCTCTGTCTAATATCACAAGAAACCATTAAATGAAAATCTGAAAAATCAGAGCAGTAACCCTATAGCTTAGAAAAGTAAAGAAATGCTGGCTGACCTATGATAAGTATGGTTATTCTATTACCACTCTGATTATTTTTAGTAGTTTACTCTGTACTAGACATTATGCTAACTGCTATTCAGATGAAGTGCCTTTTGCCTTCAAAAATATAAGATGGGTACTATTGTATTTGTCACACCTGCTAAAAATAAGAAAGTTTAGTTACAGAGGGATTTAACAATTGGCTTACTGTTACAGTACTAACATAAGGGAGGGCTACAGACTCTTGTTAGGGTATTTTGAATGCAAACATAGAATACATAACTACTATGAATATTATCTTCGACATGTTCTTTCAGGATAAGTTAAAATGTACTTATACAAAATCATATGAATCTTTAAAATGTGGAACTATTATTTCTTGATACATCCTGCATCTAGGTTTATACATTAGCAAAGCAATATTTTCATCTCTCTAACCTTTTCCCAACAAATTTTGTGCTCTCTGATTTACACACCTCAAATGGCAGTGTTGACATTCATTTTCAATGTTCTTTGAGTTGGGGAATGAGGTTGTTCTTGGTAAGGGGATGGGATAAGGTTTCTTAAAGAAATTTTTGTACGTCAGCCCTTACACTCATTGAAGAATAAATAGTGAATTTTCATGATAGAAAATAAGTTTATGGACACAACATTCCTGAATTTTTCTCAGTTTTCAATTTCATAAAACTTCTTCCTAATAAGCCCCCATCATATGTTCTATGAAAACGAAGATTGCCCTTTTTGAGTCCTTCAAAATAGTTACATAATCTTTTGAGATGACTTTTCTGCCTTGCCTCGAATTAGTTCAGCAAAAACTCTTAGAAGCCAATGTGTAGAGTGTATCTTGTTTTGAAGGCACCCTAAAATTAATCTAAGAAAGTAATATTATGCAGAGAATTTTCTGTAATCAGTCACTGATTGCAGAAACACATTTGATATATTTTGTTTGGAATAAACCCATGCATGTATGAACTGGAGTCTGGCAGCAACACTTTGGGACTTATTACTGCAGCTCTTAGTTTTTTATGGTACTAAGCTCCATGAAAGTGAAATAGACTGAGAAAGAGAGAGAGAGAGAGAGAGAGAGAGAGAGAGAGAGAGAGAGAGAGAGAGAGAAATAAAATCAAAATGAACCCCACTGCTGTGGACTGACTACAACCCACTGAGACTGTGGGTGAAAGTAGAACTGCTCCCAAAGGATTTCCAATGCTGTAAAACTATATGGCAGTCAACAACCATATCTTTCTCCATTACAGTGACCAGCAGGTTTGAACTTCTGCATGGACACAATTGAGATAGAATTTTGAATGAATTATTTCAGGTAAATAAAAATGTATAAATTTCTAATTATATGGATTGATTCAGTAGTTGCAAAAATGGGCTCAACCACTGGAATGATTGTAAAATGACTTAAGACTAGGCAGTGCCTCCTTCAGTAATAGATAGGATTACTATGAATCACTGGAACCAACTGAATGGCAAGTAACAACCACTTTCATCTAATATTGAGAAGAAATAAAACACAAACACATATTTTATTATTTGAATAATTGTCTAACAATAATGAGATAGTTAAGGTTTATTGTGCCAACATGGCCAGTAAACACATGTGTGATTAATTGAAGGGTGGAGAGATAAATGGTTGAGTGAGTCTCGCCTTTCTAGTTCTCATGTCTCTTGCTCTCTGGTGGTCGAGCCAGGGTGCAGCTGCCTTACCCAATTCCCTGCTCCAGCTGGCAAGGCTCCCTTCCTGCAAGACATCCCTAAGGAGAAGCCACATGGATCTACCCTGATGCAGCCTGGGATGCTGGAGCAGCCGCATGGAGACCCCTACCAACCCTGATGCTTACACGCTCACTGATTCGGCTTTCCTCCTGCATTCGGCATCATTGTGTGTGTTTTGTGAGATTGAGGAGGACGCTGTAGATTGGTGTTGGACACATGGGCTAATGTTGGACTTGTGGGCATGGACAGCACTGGGTTGGGATGCTTACTTAATGTATGCTTACCCTATATAAAGAACTATCTCATATATACATATGAGTTTCTCTGGATTTGTTTCTCTAGTCTACCCAGAATAATACAAATAAGAATGGTATTAAAATGATCTATGCTTCCCTTTCTGAATACTTAATAGCATTTATCTATCTATCTATTTATTTATTTTTGCTCTCTACCTTTCCTTCCTGAGCTATAGAAGAATCTTCTTGAATATCTGATATATGCTAGGGACTCAATGAATATGAATGAGTGACATAGTTTAGATTCAACCAAATTCAAGGTCCCAAATAAAAGCCATAAACACAATTCTAGTGGTCTAAATTAAATTAACTTTTAATTGAAAGACAATCAAATGCTCCAAAGATGAAAAAATAAATCACAGACTGAACAATTTTAGTAGGTGACTTTAATGCACCACTCTCTGAGAAAGAAAGATCACAGGGAAAGAAGCTAAACAAGGATGCTACAGATCTAACCATTACAATTAGATGCCTTGACCTCATAGATATTTACAGAGCTCTCCACCCAAATGCAAAGAGAGAGAGAGAGAGAGAGATTCTTTTCAAGCCCACGTGGCACATACATGAAGATAAACCACATGCTGGGCCACAAGTCAAATCTGTGTAAATTCAAGTACGTTGAGATCATACTGACCCCAGAGAACCACTGTGCCATAAGACTGGAAATCTACAAAAGGATGAAGAAGAAAACAAGGGCAACCATTAGAGGATGAATAACACTATTGCAAAAGAAATGGGTACTAGGCCAGATCAGAGATGAAATTAGGAAATTCCTAGAAACCAACAACAATGAGAATACAATGACGTACCAAAAGTTTGGGGACTCAGCAAAGGTAGTGATTACAGGAAGTTTGATTGCAGTACATGCACACATGAAAAAGGAAGAGAGACTTATTATTAACATATTGGCACAAAATTTATAGCAATTAGAGCAGAATCAACAGGACAATCTTACTAATAGCAAAATAAAATAAATAATAAAAATCATAGCTGAGATACATGAGAGGGAAATCAAGAAAGTTATAGAAAAAAATTAATGCAGCTAAAGGTTGATTCTTTGAGAGGATTAACAGAACCAACAAACCACTGGCCGACCCAACAAGAAAGGAAAGAACACATTCCAACAGCAAGCATGAGGGATGAAACGGGACACAACAATGGACCCTAATGAACTCAAAAGGATCATTACACAGCACCACGAAGGCCGGTACTCTAATGAATTCAACAACTTGGAAGACATGGACAAATGTTTGAAATAAACAATCCTTCCATAGACTATCCTAAATGGACACCAAGAATCTCAACAGACCTACAGCAATAGAAGAAACAGACAAGGTTATCAAGGGATTACCAACAACAACAAAAATCTCCCCCGGACCAGATGGCTTCACAGGGGAATTCTACCAAGCATTCAGGAAAGAACTGATGCCAATCCTACACAAACTCGTCCAGAACATAGAAAAAGAGGGCAAACTCCCGAACTCTTTCTATGAAGCTAGTATGACTCTGATACCTAAAGTGGACAAGGATCCCACAAGAATCGAGAACTACATACCAATATCCCCAATGAACATACATGCTAAAATCCTTAATAAAAGACTGGCCAATAGAATACAAAAATATACTAAACAAATAATTCACCATGACCAAGTGGGATTCATACCAGGGATGCAGAGATGGTTCAACATTCAAAAGACCATTGGTATTATTCACCATATTGACATGGAAAATTATAAGAACCACATGTAAATATTGATAGATGAAGAAAAAGCATTCGACAGCATCTAACACCCATTTTGTTTAAGATAATCAAGAAGATAGGAATGGAAGGAAGATTCTTCATATAATACAAGCTAGATATGAAAAACAGAAAACCAATATAGTATTCAAAGGATAAAAAATGGAAACAAACCCTCTGAAAAAGGGGACCAAACAAGAATGCCCCTCTTATGGTCCCCACTCCTATTTAACATCATACTGGAGGTTCTAGCTAACAACATAAAACAAAGAAAAGACATCAAAGATATTCATCTGGAGAAGGAAGAGGTGAGACTATCATTATTCACAGATGATATGATTTTATATATAGTAAATCCTAAAAGTTCCATAAGGGGATTGCAGGAAGTGATAGAGGAATATGGCAGAGTGGTAGGATACAAGATCAACAAATAGAAGTCTGTTGGACTGCTATATATATTGGACAAGACCACGGAAGAGGGGATAAAGAAAGTAGTACCCTTCACAATAGCCAAGGAAAAATAGAAATATCTAGGGATATATCTGAATTTAAAAAGAAAAAAATGATTTGTATGAGGAAAACTACAGAACACTATTACAAGAAACCAAGAGTGACCTCAACAAATGGAAGAACATCCCATGCTCAATGCTATCCTGACACAAATACCATCATCTTTCTTCAAAGGATTGGAAAAACTGATTACCAACTTCATATGGAGAGGCAAGAAGCCCAGAATTAGCAGAGAACTCCTCAAGAAGAAGAATACAGGGGGAGGGCTTGCTTTACCTGACTTTAGCACCTATTTAACAGCCACAGTGGTCAAAACAGTGTGGTATTGGTATAATAATGGATACTCAGACCAATGGTAAAGAACTGAAAACTCAGAAGTAAAATCATCAGCATACAGACAACTGATTTTCGACAAGGGCCCCAAAAATATCAAATGGGAAGTGAATGCCCTCTTCAACAAGTGGCACTGGAAAAAAATGGATATCTGCCTGCAGAAAAATGAAGCAAGACCCTTACCTCACTCCATGCACAAGAATAAAACCCCAAACTATCAGGGCATCAATGAAGGAATTGGGACAAACATGAGGACTTTGACTCAGGGAATACATAGGCTATCTGAACTAGGGAAGAACACAAACACAGAAGAGTCACAAATTGACAAGTGGGATATGCTTAGATCAAACATCTGTTTACTTCGAAATAATTCACCAAGAGAGTAATAGGAGAGCCCACAGACTGGGAAAAGATCTTTAGCAATGCCACATCAGACAAAGGCCTTACCACTAAAATCTAAAATACTCGGCTAACTTACAATAAGAAAAAAAATTGCCCACTGAGGAGGTGGGCAAACGACATAACCGGAAGTTTCAGAGGGGAAGTCCAAATGGCCAATAAACATGAGAAAATATTTCTGATCATAGGCCATAAGAGAAATGCAAACTAAAACAACTACGAGATACCACCTAACACCCTCAAAGTTAACCCGACTCATAAAATCAGAAAGTAACAAGTGTTGGAGGGGCTGTGATGAAATAGCAACTCTTGTCCACTGCTGGTGAACCTGTAGGTATGTACAGCCATTATGGAAATCGATTTGAAGAAATCTAAGACAGATGGTAATCAAGCTACCATACAACCCAGCAATCCCTCTTTTGGGTTTAGATAGATAGATAGATGATAGATAGATAGATAGATAGATAGATAGATAGATAGATAGATAGATAGATAGATAGATAGATAGATGATAGATAGATATAGAGATCAATATAGATATATTTATATCCCCAGAATATATATCACCAGAAAAGGCAAGAAACAAACCACTGTGCTCCAATGTTCATTGTGATGCAGTTCAAAATTGCAAGGAGTTGGAAACAACCTCAAATTTCCATCAAAGGACGAATGGATTAAAAAAACTGGTATGTGCATACAATGAAGTAATACGCATCCCTAAAAAGCAGTGATGAATGCCTGAAACACTTTGCCGCATGGGAAGAACTGGAGGAAATTATGTTAAGTGAAGTAAGCCATGCACAAAAGGAAAAGTAAGCTTAAAAAATGCAAAAGGGGCATAAGGGAAAAGCTATTGTATACATACATTTCTGGGGTGAGGTCCAGGTACTATGGCAGGGGCCAAACCCAATCCAGGTATACATATGTCAGCCAAGTAAACAGAGGGGGAAAGAAAGAAAGAGAGAAAGACAGACAGACAGACAGACAGGTATAGCAGGGGAGCAGGGCACTAAGCCACCCAAGGGGAGGGCATTGTTTATATATCCACAGGAGAGGGAGAGAGGGATCAGAATTCAACCAGGTGCTCCAAGATGTGAATGCAACATACGGGCATGAAGCAGAGAACTAAGAGAGGTCTGTGGGGCTGGCCCCAATCCCAAATACAAGGACACCCCATCACACCCCCAACCCCAAGGATGCATTTCCGAGGACAGCACTTCTGAAGCTGCCGCTCAGGGTGAGGGGAGCTTCTGACCAGGAGCAAATAAGAGGGAAGAATAGAGAGTGGAACACATCCTGACCCACCAGGCCCTGAGAGGACCATAGGGCCAGCACTACCAGGGAACACAATGTCCCTCAATGACTCATAGGCTTATGGGGCACAACACTGGAGATACAGTGTGGGAATTGTGCCTGATCTGATCCCACCACACCTGCGCAAAACACTAAGGGTATGCAACAGAATAGCAAGGGGAGCAAAGCAACAAAGTCCCCCAGGAATATAAAAAAATAGACTTTGGAGCCAGGGCGTGGCACCCAATCAGACTCCACTGGAAAACACTCATAAAGGTCAACAGACAGACCTGGAAATATTTATAGGCTTTTCTTTTTACGCTGTTGATTTTTGTTGTTGTTGTTGTTATGGTTGTTGTTTTGGTTTTGTGTTGTCCTTTGTTGTTATGTTTTTCTTTGCTTTGCCTTGTTTGGGTGCTGATTATTGTTGGTGTATGTTTATCTAGATAAGATAGGCGGGATAAACAATTCAGAGAAGACAACGGGGTCAGTGGTTCTGGGTGACACAGGACCTGCAAGCTGATCAAATCATCAGCGAGGCTACATCAGAGAGTTTGGCATGAGGATTGGAGGAAGGCTTAACAATTATCTCTGGAGAAGGACATCGTGCTTGGTAAAGTAGAGGGGCATCACACAAGAGGAAGGATTGAGGTGGATAGACTGGCTGCAATGATTTTCTCAGGCATAGCAACAATCATGAGACTGGCACAGGACCTTGAAGTGTTTTATTCTGTTGTCCATAAGTTAACTAAGGGTTGGAAGAGGCTCAATGGCACCTAAGAACGTCAAAAGCAACATGCAGATGAAATCACTTGGCTTGATGAAAATAAGGGGGATTTGAAGCACTTGCTGATGAAGATCAAAGTTTGCCTCCTTCAGAATTGATGTTAACTCAATGTAAAAGAGATGAAAATCCTCACCACTAGGCCAATAGATAACATCATGACAAACGGGGGTGCGGGGGCCGTGGATGACAATGTCAAGGATTTTGTTTTACTTGGCTCCAGAATCAATGCTTACGGAAGTAGCAGTCCAGAGATCAAACAACACACTTCATTGGGTAAATCTGCTCTGCCCAAGATCTCTTTAAAGCTGTTGAAAAGCAAGAATGTTACTTTGAAGACTAAGGTGTACCTGATCTAAGCCATGGCATTTTGAATGATCTCATATGCATGTGAAAGTTGGACAGAGAATAAGGTAGATTGAAGAATAGATGCATTTAAACTATGGCGTTGGCAAAGAATATTAAAAGTACCATGGACTACCCAAGGAACAAGCATATCTGTCTTGGAAGAAGTACAGCCAGAATGATCCTTCGAGACAATAATGGTGAGACTTCATCTCACGTATTTTGAATATTTTGTCAGGAGAGACTAGTCCCCAGAGAAGGACATAATGCTTGGTAAAGTAGTGTGGCATTGATAAAAAAGGAAGAGCTTTGATAGGATTTATTGGCACAGTGGATTGACATCCATGGGCTCAAACACTGCAAGAATTGTGTGGCTGGCAGGACGAGGCAGTGTTTCTTTCTGCTGTACATAGAGTTGGTATCAGTCAGAACCAACTTCATGGCGCCTAACAATAGCAAGATTCAGATGATAAACAAAAGTACTTGGCCAATAGTATAACTTGTGAAAATCTTTATTTTGGACAGTAAATGGATGGCATCCTTTTCCTAGGAAGTCACAGGATCTGGAGAATCCAGGGGTTCTCTCTTAACAAAGCACTGATGACATGTTAAAGGGTAATTTTTCCAAGAAAAAAGTCATGTTCCAGTGGATTTAAAATCTGCTTAAAATTGTACACTCAGACTAAGAATCACTACATTTGGGGCAGGGGCTGGTGGGGGGGGGGGTGAGGACATGAAACAGCAATCTATAAGATGACTTTATGAACATCAGAAACAGGTAATAATGGCCAGCAACTTTAGCAAATGACACTTTCTTAGCATTGGGATATCTGCATATTTTTCTTCTATACAATTTATATATTAAAGACACCTTTATTTTAGTTTTATTTAACAAGTGTTTATATAGCACTTCCTGTGTGCTAAGTAGTCACTATTTTAATTGCTTCTCTTGCTAGGTGAGGAAATGTTACATCCACTCCAGGCAGTCAATTAAATACAGAAACGATCCAAACTATTTATCAGCTCCAGTTTTAGTTTTTTCATAATCAATTATTTACAAACATAGAAGTTTTCATCCCAAAGAATTCCTAGGACTACATCCCATTTCTCCCAAGTTTTGGGTATTAGCATGGTTTCTATGGCTAGATAACAAACTTCCCCAATAGCTTTATTCTCCTTTTGAATCTTCCATTTGAATCGGGCTCTGCAGGGCTAGCTCATCTCGGCTCCATTTGGCATCAGCTGGCAAGGCTCACAGCTATAATTACCTGCAGGCTGATTCACTCACATGCCAGGTGATTGATGCGGGCTGTTGGTTGACAGCTTATTTGAGAGTGTTTGCCAGAACATGTACACCTATTCCCCTATTGATGTTCTTGATATCTGAAATTTCAAATGAAAGACAATAGTAAAACTCTCTCCTTAAGTCATCTTAAAGTCAGGAAAGGGCCCCCGTGGTTTGAATGAGAGTACCTCCATCCTGAGCATTCAAGTCCTTGATCTCTCCCGTGCTCTTCTTGGTTACAAATAAAGTTAAAAGATACAAAACCAAACTCCTTGCCCTCCAGTTGTTTCTGACTCCTTGAGATCTTGTAAGGTCAGGGTAGAACTGATTTTAGGTGTTTCAGACTGTAACATTACCAGCATAAAAAGTCTCTTGTCTTTCTCCTGCTAAAGCAGCTAAGTGGCTGGTGGTTTTAAACTGCTGATCTGGAGGAAACCACTACACCCCAAGGGCTCCTTTAAAATGGAGAAGAGAGGGGAAGAAAAGACAGGAATTCTGAGGCCTTAGGCCATGAACCTGCATGAGCACTGTGGCAGTCTGGAATCCAGGCCTGCCTGCAAGCTGCTGGCTACCACGGCATCCAAGCAGCTTCATCCTAGGAATTGGCAAGAAGGTGGCACCAGGGAGGAGATCAGACTTGTGTGCAGACTCTGAGATTCCATTTGTGTCCTCAAGAACCAGCAGGTCTCTGGAGGGTGGGCATTTCTGTGGAGAGCAGGATTCTATGTGGCTGAAGGTAGGGCTGCAAACCCTGACCCAATCAATGCTGCCTGCTGTTTGGAAAGACACAAACTGGCATGCATTCCTGAGTATGGAAGTCATCGCATGGAGAAGATGTAGATGATGACGCTGAAAGGTTCTAGAATCGAGAGGAAACTGCCACTGCATTCTCCCGCACCTTTGAAAACTGTACTTCTGTGCACACGCTAGTGACCACAATACTGTGGCCGCAATAGTCACAGTAGCCAAACAATACAACTGCACCAGTGATTACACCGCGAGCACGGGATCCGGAACCATGGGGCTCTCTTATCAATAAAATTGGCAGGAGTCAGAGTCAGTTCAGAGTCTATTGGATGGCAGTGGGTAGCAACAATATTCTTAAATCAAATATGTGTAGGCATGGGTTTTATTTTACTCCTTTTATTTGCAGTTTTCTTCAGCACACAGGGTTCTTCTGAGTGGTTCTTTTTAAAAAAAACTTAATATTGGATGACCCATTGTAACCTTCCTTGTTAATTTCCCTTACAAGTCTAGTAGACATTAATAAAAACTTTCTGAGCTTCTGTTTGTGCAAACTCCTCCTTCTTCATATTTATTCTCAATTCTAGAGACTGAATCCAACTATAGAGTCAGAACACTTGAGTAACAATATCATCTGCTCCCGTTTGATATAGAAAGAAAACCTCGGCCCAGAGACAAGGCACATGTATAGTCAGCAAAAGAGCTGGGATAAGAATCTGTTTTCTTGACACTTACATTGCTGTTTATTTGACAACACCCTTAATCTCCAGCTCTGTAATTGTAAATCAATATTGTAGACTAGCTGTGACACTGGGATCCTTCAATCTATCTCTTTGTCAATATCTAGCCATCTTTCTGTCTTATATATAAACATTTGATCTGTCTCAACCTAAAGTTATCATTTAAGATGAAACCATTTTCCTTTGCAGATTGCAGATCACATGAGCACTTTATAAATACCTTACAATAAAATAATAATCATTATGTGTACATTTGTGGCCAGGAGGTGCAAATAATAAGTATTTCTCAAGATACATCAACTTGAAACACTGAAAGCTATTAAATGTCATATTCAGGTTTTCAGTGCTAGAATTTCAGTGTTGTGGTTACATGACTCCATTTCCTGCTGAGCCTTCACCCTTATGCATTGACCTATGCAGGGATTTGCAGGGTTGGAGTGATCAATGGGGAGTTCAGATCCAGAGAGAAGCTCTCTAAGTAGATGTCTTTCATCTCGGCGGAAGCAGAAATAAATGGTCTTCTCATCTTCTTGCTCCTCCTCCGTGCTCGGGCTCACAGGAAACGCAGAGCAGACTGACTGCTGGCTGCAAGGCATTTTATTTCCCATGAGCGACCTCTGAGGCTTGTCTGGCCAGCTGAAGGGGGCCTGCAATGTGCTGGAAGAAAGCGATTTAAAAAGCATTTTCTGGCATAGGGAAAATGTGGTGGCAAAGCTTCACATAAAGCAACTTTGCATACCCTCACCCCATACTTCTCCCTCAGGTTCAGATTTCACACTTGCAAATTAAAATGTCAGTCTGAAAGTCTGTGCTGATCAGCTGCAAAACGCTTCCTTGGCCAGGCAAGTCTTAGTGTGGGGCTTGCTCTGAGACACAGTTCTGAGGCAGTGCCAGCACAATTCTTTGAAACGCAACTGAAATGTGCTTCCATCTTGGCTAGCTATTTGGAGTTAGTCACAGTGGTGTTTCCTTGTGCGTTTCCACTCAGCTCAGATGTATTATCAAGTACCTGCTTTATGTCCAGCAGTGTTCGAAACTGCTGAAATGTCTACCTGAAAATATTTGTGTAGTCTGAATTTTCTGTTTTAAAAACCATTTATATACATACAATACAGATATTTGTGTATAAATGGTATATGTGTGTACATACATGTATGTATATATATGCATCTGTATGCTATACACACGTAAAATGGAATACTATGAAGGGTCTCTCTTGGTTCCTATTTTGGGACAAAAACACTCTGTTGAAATTCTGTTTTACCCAAGATGCATTTTCTTGCTATCGAACCTAGAGTACTTAAGTTAGTATTGTTTGTCTCTATTCCCTGGGAGCTAAAACACATGGACACCATCTTTTCTGGAGTGAAGGAAGGATGACATTGGAGACAATTCAGTCTGAAAGAAGGCAAAGAAGAGATAAAATAGGTAAAATGCTGAACCCGAGAAGTTAGTCACAAAGTACTGCTACCAAAAATCATAGAAACCTTTATCAAATTAATTTAAATGCGTAGTATTGAGCCTATAGGGAAAGCAAATGTAACAAGGGTTTAAGCGGGAGGGGGGACATAGAGGGGGGTGAGTGAGAAGAGATGATGTCAAGAAGCCTGGGAAGGAAAAGTATGTTTGGAGACTGAATTTGGAAGCATTTGTACAATGCTGTTCCACATGAGTGAACATATGATGCATGTATTAACTCCCAAATTACAGCAAATTGACAAAAAATAACCTATATATCCAGGAATGGGTTTTGGGTTCCTACTAAAACCTACCTCCAGCAATTAGTTCTTACATTGTAGCCCTGCTCCACACCCGCAGGAAGAGAACACAGAAGATACAGGTGCTGTAGGAAAATGTGGCAACGAATTTAGATGGTGCTTGGCTATCACATAAAACAGCATCTGGGGTTTTCAAGGCAGGTCTCCAAATAAGCGGCCATCTAAAAGAGATGTCAATCAAGTCCACATGGAAGAAACACAGCATCATCAGTCACCTAAGGATTGAAATGCATACAATCCAAAGGAAAAGGAGGAATCCGTATCAGAGTCTAAATTGGGAGAATCTGGTGGGCAGAAGGAGATGGATGACAGTGGGATGACATTTGTGGAACTACCTAGTAAATGTTCCTCCAGGGAACTTCCCCATTGAGGGACGGGAGGAAAGTGGCCACCAAATTGTGAGAGAGGAGTGTAGAAGATCAACGGCATAAATTTGACCTGAACAGTTTGAATTTTGTCAGGCAACCCCCCTGTATGATACAGGCTGGATCTGATCTGTTTTCCAAAATTTTCTGTATTTTTGGTTTGTATTGTTTTCTTCGGGTTTTGTTTGTTCATATCTCAGAGGTGTTATGTCAATGGAGGTCATTCTCTTGAAGTTGTGTTATATGCTTTTTCATTTTGGGCGTATTAAACCCAGGTTTGATAAACCTATAAGGACAGTAAGTAGGATAAGGGGCTCAGGGGGACAGGGGGACAATGGTGGGGGTGGTGGGGGTGGTAAAAGGGAGGCAATGTCAATGAGTCCATGTAAAAATGTGTTTAGAAATTCATTGTGGTAGTAATTGTACATTCTACTTGACATGATTGAAATATGGAATTATATGATATATTTATTAAATCCTAACTAACAAAAAATGCAGTTATTGTTTACTAAGTTGCCCTAGTAGGATATTGCTTACTCATTGGCCTATGATCTGCATGTTTGCAACCACCAGGAGCTCTGAGGGGAAAAGATGGGGCTTTCTACTCCCATATAAATTACAGTCTCAGAAATGCATGGGGCAATTTTACCCTGTCTGACAGGGTCACTATGAGTCAGCATCAATTCAATGGCCATGAGTTTGGTTTTATGTTTTTACACATTCTCCATTTATACCTATATGCTTCTGAAGATGGGTTTCCACCTCTTTAACCTTTCCACAAAGAATTCTGCAATCTTGGATTTACACCATGTCAAAATGACAGTTTTGGCATGTTCAAAGGACTTATTGTGTTCCTTCCAATGTTTGGGGGCGGAAGCAAAAAGAAGTGTAAAGGGGCAAGATAAAGGGCTGTCGGGTGGATGTGGTAAGGCTTCCCAAGGAATGTAGTAGAATAGCCTTTGCTACTCTCAATGAATTCTGTTGAGATGGGAAAAAAATCTTGCACAATTTACTTTTTTCTTATTTGTGTAGTTTCAATGAAAACTTCTTCCTAATAATCCTTCATGTTTCTGCGTCCCTCCAGAAAATCTATCAAGATCACCCCTTTGTGATTTTAACTGTCATCATGACCTTCTGTGCAGACCCATCTGCCTTGAATTCAACTGACCCAGCCGATTGCTTTGGAAATCACTGTCTTGACTGAACGTTTTATTTTTCATGTAAGTCACGCTGGTGGTGCTGTGGCTTAAATGCTGATCTACTAATTGCAGCTGTTCAAACCTACTAGTCTCTGGGGGTGAAGGTGATGGGAGATTTAATGTCTTGGAAGTTCTAAAGAACAGGTCTACTGTGCTCTATAGGGTCGCTGAGTCAGAAAACAAAACAAAACAATCCTCCGTGGCAGTGGATTGTTTTAGTTTTCTTGGTTATAAAACTACGATACGTGTACTACTGAGAGAACTTGTCTGCACCCATCCACTGATCACAGAGACATGTTCAAACCCATTTTGGCTAGAATCTACTTGTACATGTATATACTGGAACCATAGTAGCAATACATTTCCATTTACCTTTGAACAAATCCTATATTACAGCACGCCCAGAAACAGAGCACGTCAACTTGATATGCTGTAAGGAAAAATAAAACTTAGCTTAAGGAAAAAATGCTTTGAGAAATGCTTAAAATATTAAGTTAGAACAAGTTCGTATTGTAAACTGAGCGAGCCGGAGCCTTTAGAAAGACATCATTTGTCTTTTGCCATCAGCAGAGATATTTCAATTTAAGACCTGCAGTATCTTATACAAGATAGCAGGAGCTCTTTGATAACCCACAGTTTCCAGGATAATATTTTATGTTTCCATTGTGCTTTCCTTTTCCTCTGTATCTCTAAGATGTAACTCTAACCCTGCCAGGTAAGCTCTGGACTACTGCAAGATTACATCAGAGTTGAAAAGTGGGTTCCATTTGTTCTGTAATACTCCTTGTGCTGCTTTCCCCCTTAGACTTGTTTACTGGAGACAGCACATTTAACCTACTTAGGAAAATTGGATCCTCAGCAGAGCCCTCAATTAAGGCACCGATTAACTTTACAATAGAGATGGCAGAATGACACCCTAAGGTCAGGGACCATAGAAACCAAACACTACTGGAAGAGGCAGGGCCCAACAGAAAAAAAATATCTGAAAGGTAACCGATGTTCATTTAGTTCTGAATGACCAACGGCAGAGACCCCTTGATAAAGCACAACGCTGACCAACAACTCTTAAAATTCAACTTCCATGACTTCTGTTGCACCTTAAAGCTCTGTAGTAGTTACATCATTGGCCCTCACAATACCTGGGGCAACAATAAACACCTGGGCAATTGTCGACAGCTTGCTTATCCGGGAGTGTTTACCTGAGACACCTGAGAAGCTGCTAGAAGAAGCAACAGCTTGGCTTTAGAAACCACTGAAAATACCAAAGCTCTTTGGGACTCTGGGACTGTGTGTGTGTATTTTCTATCTGTTTTCCTTTTCACCAAAGAGCACCCAAGTTAATTAAACCCCAATTAAGTCACAGTGAATACCTAAACCTTGGTCAATCCTGATTAATGAACACATTAACTAGTCGTGGTGGATTCTGATTTTAAATTGCGCATAGGAGAAAAGCAGTTTTCACATAGTATTGCCCAAGAGGTAAATCAAATAAAGCAATAAAAATCACAACATTTATCATAAAATAGCTATTCTTTTTACTTATCTAATAATTCAATTTTATCATATTTTAAATGACTATTCCTACCTTTATATAATTGATCAAATGTGAGCCAACAAGAATGTGGCATGCGCTCTATGAGAATGACAATGCTGGACAGGCCCTTCTAGGATTTAATCAAATCTTATCTTTTTACAGGTAAGGTAACATATTTTTTAATGGAATTAAAATACTCACCAGTAATATTAGATTTAGAATAAAACTCTGTTCACTTTCTACATTGTTAAAGCAGATGTCATATCATGTTAAAAATGATAAAATTGGAATGGGAGAATAATAATTTATTATTGGCAAATATGTATTCTCTATCATATATATATTTTTTCCTGTACATATAAATGTATATGTGTACATGTTTGTGTATATATGCGTCACATATGTGTTTCAAAAAATTTATGGAAAAATTCCATTATATTTTAATTCTGGTTTCCTCAAAACTTTTTGAAGCGCCTACTATGTGTGCATGTACTTGTACAAGATTTTGGTGTTTCATAACTGCCTGATCTTTCCTTTCCTGTGGCATTTTTTTCAAAAGCTACAGTATATTTTACAATATATTAATCAAGAAAGTAATATTACTTATTTATGTATACTTTAATTTAGTGGAAGAGTGTTTTTTAGTTCGCATAGGAATTGAAACCATATAGTAGGAAAAACATAGTATATACAATGAGTCCTTCTTTTAGTGCTTTACTTTTTATGATAAAAATCATACACTAAAAGCAAAAGTTTCCTAACTCACTAAATCTCATTTTGTGGTTAGATGGCAACTCACCTCCAAGGAAACATGCAAATGAGGAAATGGGAAGAAAAAAATAAGCCAGAAAAACCCTCCTACTGCAAAATCAATCCTAAAATTGTCATAAGTGATCTAGTTACGTAACTAAAAAATGATTCAAGATCTTTTACCCACTAATAATCACGACAACTCTTTTGCTCTCCTAATCATTTATTTGCTTGTTTGGTGACTGAAATCTGCCTCCCACTGTGCTGAAGGCTCCTGTAATCTGGACTTGCTCACCATCTCCAGACAATTGAGGCCTGCAACTTTACCCCTCCCCCAGTACCAGGATATAAAATTTGGCCCACCCAATGACACACTACTAATTAAGCCAAGAGTGCAAGTGTTGAGAGAACAAAGATGTCGACATCCAGCCCCCAGGGGAGGGAGTTTCAAATCACAGTCAACAGTAGTCCCACAACTCAGAGTCCTTAAAGAGAAATGTGTTCCAGAAGTTTCTCCAAGTGGCACTCAGAATGGGCAGCTCTCTATTTCATTTTTAACAACCCTTCCTAGCTGGGTTTTCTCTTTTGTGCATAGCAGATAGGCTTGGCCATTCTTGTCTGCATAATGTGGGGTGGTGATCACATACACAGCTCTTAATTCTCTCCTCCATGTGCTGCAAGCAGCGGCTGGTTCACTTCCTAACCAGAAGGAACAATGGGATTTTGAGGGGTTAGACACATTGGGGCAAAAGACAGCACTGCCACAAGCAATGCCAGATTGATTTGTTTGGGGCTGTTAGGGGACTCCCAATGTTGTCATTTGCAGCAGGAAGCTGCCTTTATACAGAAAACAGGGAGAAGCATTTGCTCTTTCTGACTACTTGTCAAAAAATTATTTGGTAAGGCATAATAGTTTTATGGTTAGGATGCAAGAAATGTGCTGGAAAGTCTCACGAAAAGACATTTACCAAGCAAGGGAGGGACATCACAAATTTTAAAAGGATCTCCAAGTACTGAATTCCCAAGAAAGTTGAACACTCTCATCATGCTAACAACAGAGGATCAAGATGCTTCCAGTTTTCCTCCAGTATTCCATTGAAAAGGAATCAAAACAATCCCATGGCTAAAATATTAAAAATGTATCTTAAAGTGTGTAATCATTTGGCTTATGAAGTGTTGAGAGTTGAAAAAATAATACTCCCATTCCATTTACACTGGAAGAAAATAATCCATAAATTTGCCTACATTTTTGAAAGAAAAAAGCATGCAATGAATGCTGATTACTCTTCTGGATTTGTGTTAATCTTATTGGGAGTTTGTTATGCAGATCAAAAGTAGCACATGGCTTCAAGATCCTAAAAAAAGAAAAAGATTAAGCAGCAATGTAAAAGCACATGACTATCAGCGTATGAATTACGTCTCTTCTTTAAAAATACTGAAAGAAGGAGAGTATCCAAAATAAACACCTTCATGTAGGATGTCATTTGCATATGACAAACACATACATACATGTGTTATTCAAGCACATATTGATATTTTGTTTAGCAGTGTACATAGTACATAAATAGATTGTGCCAATTAGTTTATTGCCTCAATCCAATCTGATATAACATTTAAATTCATTTGTCTCATTTTTTGACTTTTAAAATTTTATTGTTTCTTCCCTCCCTTTCTTTCTCCCTCCTTTAAGCACTGCTGACCCATTACATGCTAAATATGGTGTCAGGTATTTTAAAAAATACCAAAATTACTGTTCTCATGGAGCCTATATTGTAACAATTAACATTAATGCAAAAAGCTGGAAAAGATTGAGTCGATGCACAAGTAGTAATATGTGACGACACAAAAAGGCAGGCATAGTAGCATTGTACAAGGTCTTCTGTATTCAAACTGAAGCTAACAGCTTGTATGATCTTAGTGAATTGACTTTTCTTCCAAGAAATAAAAGTAATGATATTTGAAATGTACTTCACCAGAATATGAAGGGTACCCCCAAAATATGGAGAAAATATCTTCTGGACAGAGCTGGCATAGTACACATTTTTCCCCACTAGGCGAGCATCAAGCGACACACTCTGAGTTAGTGTGCCCAGTGGTGTTGCCTGAAAACAATGGTGTCTCTCTGGTCACACTGAATTTTGTTGTAAAAGCATTTCCACTGAAACCTGGGTGTGTGTGTGCGCGTGCGCGCGCGTGCACACGCGATAGCCTATTTAAGAGAACAGCTTGGGGCTGTGAAGTACTGTTTCCTGCTGGGGAAAAGTGGTGCAGAGCCTACTGTACTGTTGGACGCAGCTTCCAAGGACAGAGTTAGGGAAAATCTCAAGTGTGCGGATGGTTTTCTCATTTCTACAATGGTAAAATGTCTGTGGATGACAAGCCTTGTTCTTGATATTTGTCAACTTACCTTAATGACCAAAAGTGACAAAATCTGTGTACTCGTGCTCAAAGATCAAGGACAGACCATTGAAGAGATGGGAAGTTATACAGACTACTGTGAAGCTTGGTTCAGCGAATTCCAATGGAAGATTTGGGAATGAGGAAGGTCGCTGAGAAATGTGTGCTTTGGGTTCTGACTGACTAGGAAAATGAGCATTCACTGGAAATCTGCCATGCTTTGAAAGAACAATGTCAAAGGAATCCAGCCTTTGTCACCGCAGGCCATTACTGGTGATGAGACATGGTGCTATTCTGACAACTCCCAAAGCAAACATCAATCAAGCTAATGGAGGATGCCGTCCTCACCTTGCGCCAAAAAAGCTTGTTGAGTGAAGTCAAAGATCAAGACAATGGTCATTTGTTTTTTTGTTTTCGTTTTTATGTGAGGGGGAGATTCTCTTTGGAATTCATCCCACCATGTCAGACTGTTAATCAAGCTTTCTATTTAGAGGTTCTGAAAAGATTATGTAACAGTGTGCAACCAAAAAGACCTGATTTGTAGCAGACGGTGGGCTGGATTTGCCACCAGGACAATGCACCTGCTCATGCAGCCATCTCGGTGTGCCAGTACTTTTCAAAAACAACATAACTTTCTTGCTCCACGGATCTTACTCGCCCAACCTCACTCCATTTGACTTTTTTTGTTTCCATGAATGAGGAGGAACATGAAATGACAGCGATTTGATTATATAAAAGAGGTGAAGGAAAAAATGAGGGAGGTGTTTTCAGCCATTGCGTTAGTCTGGGTAGATAAGAGAAACAAATCCACAGAAAATCATATGTATATAAGAGAAAATTTTATATAAAAGGTAAGTGTACATTCAGGAAACATCCCAACCAGTCCATTCCAAGCCCATAAGTCTGACATTAGCCTGTATGTCTGACACTGATCTAAGTCCTCAAACTCACCAAACACACCCAATAATGCCAAGTGCTACAGGAAAGCCAAATCAGTGAGTGTGTAAGCATCTCAGCGCTGGCAGGGAGCTCCACTTAGCTGCTCCAGTACCCAGGGCTGCATCGGGGTAGGTCCATGCGGCTTCTCCTCAGGGATGTCTCACAGGAAGTGAGCCTTGCCACCTGAGGGAGTGAACTAGCTAAGGCAGCCACACACTGGTCTGACCATCAGAGAACAAAAGACCAGAGAACAAGAAAGGCGAGGCTCACTCAGCCATTTGTCTCCCTGTCCTTCAATTAATTCCACATGTGTTTATCGGTCAGGTTGGCACAATAAACCTTAACCATCGCAGCCACCCAAATAGATGAGTTTGAAAAATGTTCCCAAGAAAAATGTTCCCAAGGATGGAAACGCATATTTGACAAATGTATTAAGTGCAATGGGAGTATTTTGAAGGTGAGAAGGTTGTTTTATTTGGGGTACCAGTCATAGTATAACTATCAAGTAAAGGTGTCATTGCATTAACAGAGTGAAAAAGTCCATCCAGGGTACATATGCACATGTGCCGTTGCTGCTAAATGCTGTTGAAGCAGTTCTCACACATAGCAACCCCACACCCTATCCTGCATCATCCACACAATTGTTATATTTAAGCCCATCCTTTCTTTTGTTGCCCTTTGCTTTACCAAGCATGATGTCCTTTTCCAGGGACTGGTTTCTATTGATAACATGTCCAAGTATGTGAGATAAAGTCTCACCATCCCCACTTCTTAGAAACATACTGGCTGTACTTCTTCAAAGGCATATCTATTTTCTCTTCTACTAGTCCATGTGATTTCCTTTGTTCTTCGCCGGCACCATTCATGGGTACACCGAGGGAAAGTAGATTAGATCAGCATTGAAAGGTAAGTAGAAATTCTATAGTTGGACATGGAGAAGTGGACATTGCAGACTGAACAAGCAGTGGCTGTGCATGAAGGACCATACAAATTTACGTACCAGGGAAAGTAGCATGCATTAAAATAAGAGGTTTAGAGATGAGGGTACACACACATGCACACATGAACACACAGATATCCTTGAATGTTGCTAAGGGTCTCTGTTTATTTATAACAGGGAACTGGCATTATAAATCTCTATTTCCAAGTGCTAACACTTGCAGTACGGTCGAGACAGATCAGGAAGAAGTGACGTGAGGAGGGAGTCCATTTGGAGATCACGCTCATAGTAGCCCTGGCGAGGTCATGGTTATGTGTTGGGCTGCAAATGCCAGGTCAGTAACACAAAACCACCAGTGCTCTGGGGGGTAAAGACCATGCTTACTCCCATCAGACAGTTCTGCTCTCAGAAACCCACAGAGGCAGTTCTATGCTGTTCAATAGTGTTACCATAAGTGGGAATCAACTCGATGACTGAGGTTTTACTCTGTTTTATTCTTGGTGAAAAAACTCTGGTGACACTGTGGAGTAAATGCTGACTACTAAGCAAAATTGGCCACTTGAACACAACAGCAGGTCATAAGGAAAAAGATTTGAGAATTTGCTTCTGTAATCCGTGGAAACCCTATAGGGCAGCTTCACTCAATTGGGTCACGATGAGTCAGAGTCAGACTCCATTGTGGGGGTTCAGTTTGGGTTTGACTTGTATGATCGCTGGAAAGGAAACCTGGTGGTACAGTGGGTAAAGTGCCAGGTTGCTAACCAGCAGTGGGAATCCAGCAATTAGTCAGAGGGATAACCGGGGCAGCATGCCTCTGTAAAGCGAATCCCCATAGAACTCCCATGAGGCAGTTCTCCATTGACGGGTGTCAAGGATCAAAACTGACTAGACATATTAATGGATTTGGATCTTTAATGAAAGCAGTGAGCTATCAAACTGGAATGAACTGACCTAGACAATTGAGAAAGAAGGAATCATCGATCTGATACATGAGGAACATAAGTAACTCATTCAAAATTATCATAATTTCATTCAAACATGATTGAGTCCAAAATAAGATTGTAATAGGAATTTTATAGGGGAATCTCAAAGAAGCAAGGTGTGTTCAAATGGAAAGTTACGATGACTTGAGGTAACAACTGTCTCCCCAGCTCTCTTCTCTGTTGTGTTTCTCTTTCTGGGGCCAAATGATCACACCGTCTATTATGTCGTTTTTGTGCCTATTTCATGCTTCCCCTTTGTTTCCCTTGCCTGTCTCAAATTCTCTTCTACCAGCTTTCCTTGTAACAATGTGCTCTCAACGACATGAACCTTCTGTGTTTACATACTCTGTGCTCAAGAGCATAGACTGCCTGCATTGCTGAACAGCCATTAAAAGCTTCCAAGAGGGAAAAAATGGATTTGTCATGATGTGGATCCATCTGGATTCCAACTCGAATGTCCTTCTTTGTGGCAGAGGAATAGCACTCACTTGTGTAAGTGTCACTGCCCAGACTGCCTCTGAGGAGAGAAGCAGTTTTTCTCTAAAAGGAGGCATAGAGAGACACTACATGTTTCTCTGACTCCTAAGCCTAGACTCCTCCCACTGGCCTCCATTACTGACTAGGGAGATCAAGTAAGCGGTTTTAAGAACTGGATGACTAAGAGAAAATCACTAATTAAACCTTGAGTAAGAGAGAGGGATATAGATCGGAATGGAGTGCAGTCAGGATTAGAGATAAAAGCCAGAGAAGGTGCCAGCAGACATCAGAGAAAGTTCAGGAGCCAAGATCAAAATAAACAAGGACTAAGATATAACAGAATTTAGGGAAATGGTAAGTGTCTGCTTGTCAGAGGTTAGAAGGCAGGTTTGAACTATTGGCTGCAAGAACTCATATCATTGCTGAAAAAGAAAGCTAAAAACTGAGAAAAGAGGTATAGTGGACAATTCAGATCATTTTCTCTTAAGAAAAACCGACAAGGATAGCAATCTGTGTTATCTGCTTATCCCCAACCCACCACCACTGAGCAATTTCCAACTCATCGCAACTCGATGGGCAGAGTAGAATCATTCCCTAGGTTTCTGAAGTTGTAAATCTTTGTAGAACCCAAAGTCTTGGCTTTTTCCATTGGTGAAGTATAGCTGTCTGGTAAAGTATCAGTCCCAGGTTCAAACTGCTGATACAGTGGTGAGCAGCCCAATACATAACCACCTATATCACCAATGTTTCTTTCCTATCAGGCTAGAATAATATCTCATTTTGTAACAATGCACAGTTATAGTGTTAACAAATGGGCCCTGGACCAGATTAGTTTGGACCAGATTAGTTTAAGACAACTGGCCACCACATTGCTACCAGCTGGTTGTGTGATCTTAGAAAACACTCCTTTCTTCCAACTCTTTAATTTACTTTTGAGATGTAGAGGTTATACCAAGTAAACTCTAAAGTCCCTTATGCTACTTAAGCCATTTAAGAAACATTTATAAGAATGTCTGGTTTAACATGCTGTAAATTACCCTGTTTTGAAGGAAAAAAAAAAGAATAGAAATTCAGGTAAACACAATGGAGAAAGCTATTGTGAGATAAATGTAATGCTTGGTAAATCCCAATTCTTACTCTACATGGGATCAGGTGAGAGGAATTTTTTGCTTTTTGGGGGATAAATCCAAATAATCTCTGGATTTGTAGTAAATCAGGCATATAGTCACTCAGCCCTTGACACATATTATGAGAAAATTATTTGATTTACTTTCTTGATATATTTTAAACATTCCACTGGTCTGAAGCAATTGGATACATGAAGAAAATACAAATCTAACACTTAAACAAAATGCCATGGATAAGAGCTTCGGCGAAGGAGAAAAACAAATCAATTATGATTGGACACTGAAAATGAGAACACCATTGATATGAACCACATGGGGCTGTTTGGACGAGTAAACCAAAAGTCAATTATCATTGAAGATCTCTGCTGTAATCTCACTAATCCCCAAAGTGACGATTCTACACTAAAGAACTTCCGTTGCAATCTATTTCAACACTTCTCCAGTAGCCGACTCTGATATCCCAAAGCTAATACTGGAACTAAAAGTAAAGGTTTGGGCCTTTATTCTGTGTCTGATGTAATGGGACATTTAACATATTCATTATTGTTTTAGATATTGATGCATTGGCAGTTCAGTGGTAGGATTCTCCTCCTCCATGTGGCAGACTCAGGCTTCATTCCCAGATAATGTACCACCAGCAAAGCAACCACCTCTCTGTCAGTGGAAACTTATATGTTGCTGTGATGTTGAACATGATTCAGCAGATTTCTAGATTATGACAACCTAGGAAGAAAGACCTAGCACCTACTTTTGAATATTAAGCCAATGATAAAACCCTGTGATCAAAATTGTCTACTGATCATATGGATGGTGCAAGGCTGGGCAGCATTGTGTTCCATTGTGTATAGGATTACCATGATTTGGGAGCCAGTCCATGGGCAGCTTGGAGAAATCAGCTGCATAATCATACCACACAGGGTCTACATGCTCATGTAATACCTGGAAATGAGTATATCTGTTTCATTGACTTTTTATTTGTTTATATTTAGTTTTTTATAGGGGATTCAGTGACCATTTACAAGGCAGATGCTCAGTTTTGCTTTCAATGATTCATATATATTTTATTTTATCTGTCGTTACAATCCCTCAATGCAACATTACTCATTCCTCCTCCTCCTCTCCATGCTTCCTGTCTCCATTCCTCCTTCTTTCCAAATTCTCTGAACTTTGAATTTTGGGTAAATTCCACCCTCTCGACCCCAGATGGTCAATTGTTTTTCCCCATGTTACTTCTCTCCTTTTATTTATTTATTTTTAATTATGTTATTAGGGGCTCATACAACTCTTATCACAATCCATACATACATCAATTGTGTAAAGCATATTTGTACATTCATTGCCCTCTTCATTCTCAAAACATTTGCTCTCCACTTAAGCCCCTGGCATCAAGTCCTCATTTTCCCCCTCCCTCCGCACTCCCCACTCCCTCATGAAGCCTTGATAATTTATAAATTATTATTTTGTCATATCTTACACTGACCAACGTCTCCCTTCACCCACTTTTCTGTTGTCCGTCCCCCAGGGAGGAGGTCACATATAGATCCTTGTAATCAGTTCCCCCCTTTCCAACCCAGCCTCCTTTTACCGTCCCAGTATTGCAACTCACATAACTGGTCCCAAAGGGATCATCCTCCCTGGATTCCCTGTGTTTCTGGTTCCTATCTGTACCAGTGTCCATCCTCTGGTCTAGCCAGACTTGCAAGGCAGAATTGGGATCATGATAGTAGAGTGTAAGGAGGCGGGGGAGGGAAGCATTTAGGAACTAGAGGAAAGTTGCAGTTTTCATCATTGCTACATCACACCCTGTCTGGCTCATCTCCTCCCCGAGACCCCTCTGCAAGGGGAACTCCAGTGGCCTAGTCACAGAGATAGGCTGAAAATTGAGTCACAGAGATAGATTCAATTCCAGACCCAATGGGTAACCAAGAGCCATCATCTTGGGTCAGTAGTTCCACCAAACTCTATCCAACCAGTTAGCCTGGGATTTTTTCATGATTTTGAGTTTTGTCTTACATTTCCCCCCACTCTATCCAGTACATTGTAATGTGATCCCTTTCAGCGAAGTTGGTAATGGTAACTGGGCACCATTTAATTCTTCTGGTTTCAGGGTCATAGGAACTCATGTGCATGTAGTTCATTAGTGCTTCTGTGGGTCTCCAACTTTCATCACTCTTCTTTTTCCCTGGACAGAGAGTAGCCAAGAGTTGCACCTTAGAAACTAGATCATTGTCTCTGTAGAGTATGTTATGCCAATTGACCTTGGTGCCACTAAAACTATGATCTTGAGCCCCTAGACCCAGGGACTCATTCTCTTAAGGTGTTAGGTTATATATATGAAGTTCTCATAATTTTGCCCTTGAATGATCCATCACATTCATGGATATGGCTGCAACAAAGAGAAATAACAATGCAAAAATATCTCGTGTCAAACATATACATCCATTTAGCCTTGAGTCCATTCATGCAGGTACTCAGAGACAGTCCATCATTGTTGTGGGATTGTGCACAAAACAGAATTTACCTCTGCTGCTGATAACGCTTGCACTCCCTAATGTCTTCCTCAGCCTTCATGTCTTGGAATTTGGTCTCAGGTTTATTTGCTGCTGCTGTTTATGGTTTCGCCATAGTACTCCATTTAATAATTTTCTAGTGGTGGTCTTGGTTTAACAAATTCCTTTAATTTCTTCTTGTCTAGGATTGTTTATATTTCTCCCTCTTATTGGAGTGATAATTTTTCTAGATACAAAGTTCTTGGTTGTAGATTTGCTTTACTTTGGGTACCTATCTATCTGGGTTGACTTCTGGATAGCGATGCCATTTGTGCTACTCTCAAGTTGTTGTCTACTGTTGTTGGGTCTCTAAAGAATTCCTTTTGGTGTTTCTTGTAAAGCTGGTCTGGTTTGTGCAAATTCCTTTAATTTCTGTTTATCTCAATTGTCCTAATTTCACTATCATGTGTTATAGATAACTTTGCTGGGTAAATGACTCTCAGTTGGATATATGTATTCATTTCAAGTTGTATAATGTTAGCACATATTCTTTCCGGAATAGTAGCTGCTGATCTGCTGCTCTATCAGAGCTTAGTCCTATTGGGTCTTCTCTGTAGGTAACTTTTTTGTTTCCCTCTCCTTAAGATGCCCTCAAGTTATTTCATTGCCTCTGGTTTTGGAAAGTTTCATTATGATATGTAGTAATGTTCTTTGGAGATCTATCCTGTTTTATTTCATGATGTTAGGGAATTTTTCTTCCAACAAGTCTTTTATATTTTTTCACAGCTTTTTATTGTCTACTCACTCACACTCACTGCAATCAAATTGATACTGACTCATAACAACCCTATAGAACAGGGTAAAACTGCCCCTATGGGTTACTGAGACTGTAACTCTTTATGGGAGTAGAACACCTCCTCTTTCTCCTGATTATTGTTTCTTACAGCTCTGAAATTCTGATTATATGTAAGTTTTTCCTCTTAATGCATCCCACATAACTTTTAGGTTTTTGTCAGATGTACTCAATATTTTTTCCTGATTTTTTTCCTTCAGCAAATTGAGAAAATTGTATTCAAGTTCACTAATTCAATCTTACATTGATTCAATTCTACTTCTTTAAGTTTTTATCTATTTACTATTTCTGAAATTCTAGTGTTGATTGTCTGGATTTCCTTTTGATGTTTCTGTGTGTTTTCTTTCTTTTCCACTTATTTTGTTCTTAAAGTATTTTTCCTTAATTCTTTTCATTTTTTCTGTGTTTTCTTTGATTTTAGCTCTAGCTTTCTCAGCATTTCTCTCATCACCTAATTACTCAATTATATAAACATCAATTTAAACTTCTTTATCAGGTTTGTCCAATAAAATTTCTTCCTCAGAGAAAGTTTCTGGCTCTGCTTTGGGGGTTACTTGTTTGAGCTACTCTCTTTTGTTTCTGTGTGCGAATTAAAAAGTGTCTTTCAACTCTTAAGTTGTATGAGCCCCTAATAAAATGTAAAAAAAGAAAGAAAATGATTAGGGCAAAGAATGTACAGATGTGCTTTATACAATTGATGTATGTATATGCATGGATTGTGATAAGAGTTGTATGAGCCCCTAATAAAATGTTTAAAAAAAAAAAAGAGTGAAGGGCTGGAGTTTAGCCGGCCAATCAGGTCGCAGTTTGATGACCTCATTTGGAGGACTACGGAAATAAACAGCTCACTGGAGGACAAACATACTCTCCCAGCAAGGCATTCCTGTGGACAAGACAGATGGAGCTACACTGGTGAGCTACACTTCTCTCTGCAAACGTGAAGAAAGACGCTGAGAAACACACACAGGACTAACCTGTAGTTTGTCCAGAACTGGTCTGGGAGAGGAAGGAACTGCGGCCGCGGGGCTAGTGCAGGAATTGTTGGAGGGAAACTTATTCCACTCTTGCATCTTTCTTGCATTGCACGAGGGAATTATTGCCTGCTCCTTAACTTTTAGGAAAGCCTGTCTCTTCAGCAGTGCTGGGAAGTAAATAAAAATAGGTTCAAAATGAAAAAATTAAAAAGTGTCTTTCATTTCAGAAATATTGTGCTGGTGAATTTATACTTAACTGATGGTTGTATGTTGGTGTGTTCTTACCATTCACCACCTAGTTCATAGTGGGAACAATCGAATATATGAGCAGTTCTCTATTTACTGTTGTAGCATAGTTCAGGGAAGTCATGGCTGCTGTTGACTGCTTCCCATGGATAATCGGGTGGTAATGAAGAAGCTAGTGGCCCTCTCCCCATGTGCGGGTTGGTAAAAGTTATGGGAGTAGATTGGTTGTGCTGGCTTGGGATATTGTCAGCTGAGAAATGGGACAAAAAGAGAGAGAGGAATAAAAACAAAACAAAAGAAAATGATAAAGAACAAACAAACAGATGAAATCAGTAAAGCAACAGAAAGAAATAAAGAATTCAATAACTAAGAATAAAAAGCAAAAGAAAAGCTAGGGAAAATTCAATAAGCTAAACTAGAAAAGGGGAAGGGGGCAGGGAAGAAAGGGCAAACAAAAATAAAGGAATAAAACCCGTTGTTATAGAGCTACTTAGACTCCCAGTAGAATTGGGTTCAGAAGATGTAAGCCTTTTTAGGAGTAGAAAAACTCACCCTTTTGCCACAGAGCTTGGTTATGTGGACATGGATAGTGTCTTTAAGCAATGGGATCATTAAAAAATAGGTGGGGTGGTGTGCAGGGAGAAAGAGAGAGAAGAGTGGAAATAAGCAATAACCAGAAGAAAGTCAGAAAGAAAAAATAAGCAGAGGAAATACGTAAAATAACAGAAAGAAAGAATTGCATAACTAAAAAGAAGAAAGGAAAGAAACTCAGCCTCGTGGTTAGCAGTCCAATGCTTACCTGGCAACTTCAACAGGGGTTGGGGAGAAAAAATGGGATAATAAAGAAGAAAAATGAAAAATATAATAATAAAAGAAGGGTGTGGGAGAAAGGAAGCTAAAAGAATAGGAAATCAGAGAGGGGAAAAAAGACTCCATAAAAGGGAGGGAGAGAAAGGGGGACACAGAAAGGAGAGACAATGGTGGGGGAGAGCGCCCAGCTTGGGTCTAGATTCTCAGTTAAAGGGTTCATGGAGGGCGGGAGAGGGAGCGGCATGAGGAGTCTGGTTCTAGGAGTTCCTGCTGGCCTAGGTTTTGTCTGGGATGAAGTCACCTGACCTTGAAGTAGTCTATAGTGTCTCAGAAGATGACTGAAGTAAGGGTGCTCATTCCCAGGTAAACTCTTTCAGGCTGAGAGGGTTATGGGGGTAGGGCATCTGGTTTGAGGAAGAGTTCTTGCCAAAGAACTAGTTGGATAGCTGGTAACACATATTTTACTGGTTAAGATGGAATTCACTTGCCTCTAGATGCTCTAGTGGACTTCAGACAGGGAAAAGACTGCAGCATGTGAAGGACATATATCACCCCACTGCTGAGAGAGGGAAGTTGAGGCTTGGCCACACTGTGGTCACCAGAAGGGTGTGAGAAACAAGAGAGGATCACACATTTTTAGCTGCCAACCGTGTGCCCTATAGGCAGAATTATAGAATTGTTGCTCTCTCAATATAATTGGTTGTTGTCTCTATGGAATAGTTCTTGCACAAGTTAAAGATTGCCACATCTTGTCAGTCTAGCCAGTATCCCAACCATTTGTCTCATCTCTCACCACTTTGGCTAAGCATCTTCTCCTATTTCAGACTCAGTTCATTTGTCTATTCTTGTTTCTAAAGCTCAGGGTTCCAGGATGATCATTTGGATCTGTTTCATTGGGTCCCTCGTGAATTGTTGCAGCGGGTCTTTGTGGTGTATCTGTCTACTACTACACCAGCTCACCAGGCCCTCTCCTACTCAGATGTTGGACCACCTTCAAGGTATTTTGTTCTGTGTTTCAATACTTATGGGAAATTATAGGGTATTGTGGGATCTTGGGATAAGCTATTAAACTACAGAATGTTATCTGATCCGGCCCTCTTCCTCTAGCAGATAATTTCAATTTCAAGTCAATTTTCATGTACACAATATCAAAGATAAGTATCAATTGCATCTACATAACTTGACTTTTATTGACAGTCTATTGTAGGTCAATTGACTTCCTGGGTATTTTCCTAATCTTTACAACAACAACAACTTGTATAATTAATATTGTTATGTATAATGGAAGCAATATGTATATTCATCACCTGTGGGATGAATATAGAAACCGTGTCCATTCTGTTAACAATTTAGTCTGATTATCTTGCAGGATACTTTTTCACGGAAATGTGCATATTTCAATCCCCAGGAGACTATTGTACACATACATGTGTATTCTGTAAATGACAATTCCTTCCATCACTTCTCTATTCACCATGATGCTACCCACTGGCTCTGGGCTGAGAACTCTGGTCTCCTCTACACGGAGCTGGAATCCGTGTGGAGGCTGCAGTCCTTGACCTTCATCGACAAGTGCTTCACGCCCTGTTCACCTTCAGCAAGCAAGGCCGTGCCACTTGTATGTAGCAGGCTGTGAACAAGCCTTCTCCAGAGAATCCAGCTTCTTTGCTTTGCTCAGCATGCAGATTTATTAAATATGGTGAGAGGAAACAACCCTGACACTCACCTGTTTCTGCTTTTCAACCACGTAGAATGTTCTTGTTCTGTTTACACCACTGCCTCTTGATCCATGTACAAGTACTGCATGAACACGAAGTGTTCTGGGATTTATATTATTCTCAAGTCTCTCCATAGTTTGTTTTCATCCATATAGTCAAATGCCTTGGGATAATCAATAAAACATAAGTAAACTTCTTTCTGATATTCTCTGTTTTCAGCCAAGGTCCACCTGATGTCACAATTGGTGTCCCTTGTCCTATGTCCTCTTCTGAATCTAGCCTGAACCTCTGGTAGCTCCCTGTCTATGTGCTGCTGCAACCTTTCTCAGATGCCCTTCAGCAAAAAATTCACTTGCACGTGATATTAATGATATTATTCTTTAATTTATACATTCTGTTGTCATCTTTTTTTGGAAAGTGTACAGATATGTATCTCTTCCGATCAGTTGGCCAACCAGTTGTCTTCCAAATTTCCTGGCAGAGACAAGTGAGTGTTTCCTATGCTGCATCAGCGTGCTGAAGCATTTTAATTGGCTGTTCATTGATTTCGAGAACTTTATTTGGGGGTAATGCTTTCAGTGTAGCCTGAACTTGTACTTTCAGCACCATTGGTTCTTGCTCCTATACGAGTACTAACTCCTGAAATGGTGGAATGTCGACGAGCTCTTTTTAATACAGTGACTCTGCATAGCCATTCCATCTTCTTTTGATGTTTCCTGCATTAGTCAATATTTTGTCTATAGAATCGTTGAATGTTGAAGCGTTATTAGTTCGTTCAGTTTAAGATATACTGAGCATGTTCTTCCTTTCTGTTTTTATAACTCTAGGACTGTGCACATTTCATTACAATATTTTCCTTTTGTTCTTGAACTGCCCTTCGAAATTTTCTATTCAGCTCTTTAACTTCATCATTTCTTTCTTTCACTTGTCTTAGCGACTCATTGATTTAAGAGCAAGTTTCAGAGTCTTATCTGATACCACTTCAATCTTTTCTTTCTTGTCTTTAAAAAATCATTTTATTTTGGGCTCTTACAGCTCTTATAACAATCCATACATCCACTCGTGTTTCTGTTGTTTATCATCCTGGGTTGTTGTTGGGGGGTGTTATATGTTGATCATTGCAATCGATTCACCCCTTCTCCCCCCATCTTCCCTCTACCCTCATGGTATTGATACTCCCATAACTGCTCCTGAGGGGGTTATCTGTCCTGGATTTCGAGTTTTGAGAGTTTTTATGTGTAACTGTGTTCTGGTCTAGCCGTATCTGTAAGGTAGAGCTGGGGTCATGACAGTGGGGGTGGGGAGCACTAAAGGACTACAGGAACGGTGTGTGCTTCATCAGTGCTGCACTGCACCCTGATGGACTCATCCCTTCATTAAGACCCTTCAATGAGGGGATGTACAATTGTCTACAGATTGGCTTCGGGTGTCCACTCTGTACCCCGCTCCTCATTCACTTCGATATGATTGCTTGTTTGGGGTCTTTCCCATGCCTGATACTTGATCCTGTTAACACCTCATGATCACACAGGCTGGTGTGCTTCTTCCATGTGGGTTTTGTTGCTTCCCAGCTAGATGGCCACTTGTTTACCTTCAAGCCTTTAAGAACACAGATGCTGTATCTTTTAATAGCCAAGCAACATCAGCTTTCTTCACCATATTTGCTTATTTTGTCTTCAGTGATAATGTCAGGAAGGGGAGCATCGCAGAATGCCAAGTTATTAGAACAACATGTTCTTGCATTGAGGGAGTACTTGAATAGAGGCCTAATGACCATCTGTAACCTTAATACTTAACATATAAATATACATACATAGATCTATGTCCCTATTGTTATATTATGAATACATTTACATATGCATGTGCCTGTGTTTACACCTCTATAAAATTTTGCCTCCTAATTCTTTCCTCTATTTCCTTTTACTCTCCTCTTGTCCCACTATCATGTTCAAACTTCAGTAATTCCTCTCAGCTAATTGCACTTGATCAAACCCCACCAGGCATTCTATACCCCCCTCACCATCTATTTTAGATAGCTTGTTGTTTCCTTTTCCCCTCTTCCTTTGCACCACTTCCCCCTTTCCCAGGTTCTCTGAGAAGCACTGGTCGCATTGTTATCTGTTTTGGATAGTTGATCTGTTTTTTGTAGTCTGTTCATAATCTGTAAGCTTCACTGAAACTTATTCACTTTGTGTAGCCTGCTGGCATTTAGAACACCAGGAACATAGATTCCGTCATCACAGCAACACACACATCAACACATAGACAAGTGGTAGCTTGCCCTTGATAGTTAATAGAAAATAGCAATTATAACATTACCATTTATTAATATACATGAGAACACCAAGGAACATTCTAGTGTACCCCCTGGTTTCCATAAGGACTTTTCCTGACTCACAGGAAAGCCGTTGATTACATTGATAATGATTTTCTGGTCTAGAGATTTACTTGCACAAAGAGACTCAAGTGTAGATAAAAATTAAATCCAGGGAATAGGCTGTTTATTTGGAAACTAGGGCTTTTATACAACTACAGTTTCAGGTTACAGGAAAGAGAAATACCTAATTTGTAATTTGGTTAATGAGAGTTACAGGAGATGTGTCAAATATACTTCTAAATTTTAGTCACCATATGCTTATATTCTCTTGGGAACTTACTAACTTCCATGTTAGTCATTCATTCAGCACATATTACGCATTCTGCGGCACAGTTCCCAACCCCCTCCTAACCATATTTGAAGCCTCTAATCCACCATAACATCGTTATATCATGTGATGGGAAGACCGGTGGTTGCATACCCAATGAAAATGGCTTCTGTTAGTGTGGAACAGGGCTACATGTAATCAACTAGCCATTCAATGGCCAGCAGGGCTCAGGAGCAGTGCATATTGAGATTCAACTTCACACTCTGTGGCTGAGCATTCAGCCAGGGCAGTAGTTAGATTGGCCTTGGTGAGAATGAACCTACAAACATAATGTATTCCCAATGACATTAAGCAGCCACTGAATCATCTGATCCCTGAACCCTACCTGTCGACATAACCAGATGTCAGTTAAAATAGTTTCTAATTTATAAAGCCAGTTTTGAGTAGAAGATAGAACTGAGGAATCATATCTATTGGTGGACAATGTCACATTAATAAGTAATCATATTGGCATGATAATTGACACCTGAAACCAATTGTTCTATTGAATACAATTTATAGGGGTTAGATGACCGGAGTTAGGGTAGGAACATAAACTTGTGGTTCATTATACCTGGTCACATTATTTCTACGACAGTGTCTTGTGAGGATTTCCTCAGAATGTTTGGTAGTGTACATTTTCTTTTCTTGATATTTTTTCAGTGACAGTAGCCAAATGAAAAGGTCAACACCATCCCACTATTTCAGAGCCATGTCACAGGTATCATAAACTGAATAACTATCTTCATCTGTCATTCCCAAACCATTGTCAGCGTAGTAGTTAGATTAGCATAACAAAAAGTGCTTATTCAAAACACAGATTCCCTGCCTGACTTTAGATCAACTGTTAGGCTACATTTTAGGAATCTCTATTGTCAAGAAGAAAGGGTCAGAATAAGTGCTTAATAGAAATTAACTGATCAAAGACAGAAGTCCACCAATTTTGCTATTTGGTGGGGGGTAAATGTTCTCTCCATCAATCCCGAATCGAGTTGTGCTTATGGGTCTAGCTGTGCTCTCTAATGCTGAACTACAAAGAGCAGTAGCTTGATGGTCAGGTGACTTGGTTCTACACTTAACTCCATTTCTATGTAACACTGAATAACCTTGGAGAGAGCATTTGTTTGGGCATCAGGTAGCAAAAGATAGACTATTACATTGGAATATACATATATATGGATATATATATGGTACTGTTTTGTATTGTAAAATTCTAAAATTCAATGGCGTCAAATTTGGGAAATGGATTCAAATTTATTTTGTATCCCTAGGCAGATTTATTTAATGTTACTCTAACTCACTGATTTTGACTTTTGATTCCCAGTATGTATTTTTATGGGTAAGCAGGAGGGCAATTGGAAGGATGTGTCTAGCAGAAAATGTTCCCCCAGAGATGCAAATCAGTGGGAAAAAAATCTATGAGTAAAGAACCTTCTTTCTGAAATATAAATTTCACACTTGGAAAGAAATTAATGTGTTATCAATCATAGCTATGTCATTATGTATCATTTTATCTGATTTAAAATGTCCATTTTTTGAATTCATGTCATTTAAAAGAAAATTATAAAGAATATAATACAAAATGCATTCGTATATCTAAATTATCATACAAGAGTCTCAATGTTCAAGCTAATGGAAGTTATTACTATATGAGTAATCTCTATGGTCATGGAGGAATCTCTCACCTGGTCTAAAATATGTGATTTGGGAAGATTCTGCTTGGACTATAAAGGTTTGCTTCCAACCCTGTAAATCTCATGAAAAAATTCATCACATTTTCCTGCTTCCATCAAATCCTTGGTTCCAAAAATTCTATAACCCTAGTGTGTATAAAAAGCAACCAAGCAAAGAATTGGTATTGTTTTTCTTGAACTCATCATTTCCTCCCTCAGGCCCAGCAGTAGGTAATGAACTCTTAAAAGTCTTAAAATGACACATTGTGATGATCTAAATTCCAGCTATTTATACAATACTCCAGCCCTCACTATGCTGATGGACCCAATATCCTGACTGATATTGCCCATAACAGCTTAAAGGTCCTATCCAACTGTGCATATTTATGTCTTCTGTTTTCTTTCATTCTTCTTTTTGATATTTCCATTAACAAATTAAGTTACAGCATCAGTACCCTTTCAACCCAAGGAACTGTTAAAGTCTAACCTAATTTAACAACATTCAGAACAGATGAAGGTTCTGTTGTGTCTTTGTATCTTTAAGATAAGGGTTGCAGAAAGTTGTGCTGACTTCTAGCAGGAAATTCAAGCAACTTGCCTTTCAGGTGAACAGCTCAGGAATGTACTTTTGTATTTATCTACACGGGCAAAATCTTTGCTCTTCTACCACTTCATTCTCATTAACAACACAGGAGAATTTCACCTCTAATTTCCTATTCTCTCTGCTGAAAATATGCTCCTTAACCTTTAGCACTTCTAAGTTCACTCCATTCAGATGTTGTCACTTCATCACACATTTTTTTTAAGTAGAATAAGAATACCTTTATTATCTTGAGGTAGACAAAAACATTATCATATGGCTAAAAAGGTACTAAACATCTCGAAAAACAAGATAAATGAATTATTTGAAATTAAGATTACCTTTTAGATAAAATAATCCATTACGGATGTAAAAATGTTCACATTACATGCAGAAATATGAATATTATTCATAAGGAAACATACACATATTAGTCAGTAAAAACAGGCAAAAACCCAGTTTCAAAAGCACCATACACTTGGTTAGCTCATTCCAAATTAGGGTTTTAAAGTGGACAATAAATGTTGTATTAATTATTTAAATATCTCGGTATTAATTGTAAACCTACCATGAAATCACTATATACCCACAATAATGACTACAATTTAAAAGACTGACAATAACAATGCTTAGTTAGAATACGAATTAACTGAAAATCTCCTGCATTGCTAGTGAGAAAATAAATCATTGTAATCACTTTGGAAAAACATAGGTTAGTATCTACTATTGCTAAACATACCAAAAATCTATCAAACCCCCCCCCCTCCCAAAAGAGACACATCTCCGAGCACATTGAAAGCATTCAACAAACATTTATTGGGGAAAAACAAATCAGATCATTGAAGCTAGGTATCTTTTTATTTAGAAATCTACTTTCTTTATTAATCTCATTACTTTTTTTTTTTTTTTTTAAACATTTTATTAGGGGCTCATACAACACTTATCACAATCCATACATAGACATACATCAATTGTATAAAGCACATCTGTACATATTTTGCCCTAATCATTTTCTTTTTTTTTTTCTTCTTTTACATTTTATTAGGGACTCCAACAACTCTTACCACAATCCATACATATACATACATCAATTGTACAAAGCACACCCATACACTCCCTGTCCCAATCACTCTCAAGGCATTTGCTCTTCACCTAAGCCCCTTGCATCAGGTCCTCCTTTTTTTCCCCCCCTCCCTCCCTTTTCCCCCCTCCCTCATATGCCCTTGGTAATTTATACCTCGTTATTTTGTCTCATTACTTTTTAAAATAACTAAACTGAGAATTTTGGCATACACAATCAAATGTCTCAAATTCTGCACTTTAAAATAGTATGTACATAATAAATGCATGCAAACTACATCCTTTACCACACAAAATACATAAAATAGAGTTTCTGAAACACTTGACAGTTTAGAGTGTTGATAATCCAAATGTTGATTAAAATCTGAGATCAGGAGCGAACGACTGAATTGCATGTGAATGGATATATTGGATGATGCAAGTTAAGGCAATCAATCAATCAATAAATTAGAGGGGTATGTAGAGGAGAGCTGCTATCAAGGAGTTCAAGAGGAAAGAAAATGTTTTTAAACTGACTGTAGTAGCAATGATAAAATACTGTTTTATGTGAATGTTATGATATCTGTAAGAGTGACCAATAAAATTATTAATTTTTAATCTGGAAAATAAATAATGTGAATAAATAAAATGATGTTGATGGTTTTCATATCTTTTGAGGGACATAGTTACTTTCCCCCCTCAGCATACATTCAGTACTGGAATTCATCACACATTTTAAGGATTTTCAGTGACCTTCTCCGTTCTGTCAGCTGTCATAAAGGATTGGATGTACGTTACAGCACTAACACATATCCTTCTCACTCAGTCATGTAGGTTAACAAAAGGGCTTTCTGACCAGTGGAAGGTGTGAATTCATAACAAGATCTGATGCAGGCAGGTTTTAACAGCTTGTCAAATGTGTGAGTGGAAGATAATGAATTCAAGTCCAGTTGTGGGTTTTCCTCTGGCTCTCAGGTTTATTAACAAGGATGGTGTAGCTATAGGAGATGCCTATCGGTAAGGAAAAGCAGGTTTTGTCAAAGCCCGAGATGGAATGGTCTTTTGTTAAAGGTTGGCTTGACTGTGAGAAGAACAAGATCTCTATGAATGATACGCTCTTCTCACCAACACAATCTGTCTCCATTTCACCTAATTCAAACTTAGTGAAGTATTTCCCCAAAACTTAAAAACCAAGCGCACTGCCATTGAGTCATGGTGACTCATAGTGACCCTGTAGGACAGGGTTGAACTGCCCCTGTGAGTTGCTGAGACAGTGATTCTTTATGTAATAGGAAGCTCTGTCTTTCTCCCTCAGTGACTGGTGTTTTCAAACTGCTGACCGTGTATCGACCTGATGGCAATGAGTAGGTATTGGAGTTATACAATATATATAATAGTCACACATGACGATTGAGCACTTCAACTGTAGGTAGGCCACACTGAAATGGTCTCATAAATGTAAAACATGCAAGGATTAACTAGTTAACACAAATTGTGCTTTAATATATCATTGATACTTTGATGTTAATTATATTAGGGATATTTTAGATGTGTTGAATTAAAAACATACTATTTAAACATATTATTTAGCTCAATTTTACTGGTTTCTTTTTACTTCCATTAATATTACTAGAAATCTTGAAATGGTATGCAAGGCTCATATTATATTTCTATTGAAAAAAAGCTGCCTGAGAGCATTTGGATCTATAGAACCAGGCATTTCTTCTGCTTTTTACATATCTTCTTTCAGGAGGAGTTTCTAGCTAGTGTTTAGGGAGGTATTCTTTCATAGCTCCTTAGTCTCAATGTCATATAGTAGGTTTTATATTGAAATTCCTATTGAAATATACTATCTTTAAAATTCCAGAAATAGAATTACTACTGTTAGGTGCAGTCAAGTTAGTTCCAACCATAGCAATCCTATGGATGCGGAGGTCTTAAAAAGTTGTGAAAATATGGAATTGAAAGATACTTAAAATTCCCCATGCTCTTCTTGAAGCTCCCTTAGGCAACTAAATTAGTTACTGTGTGGTCCTGTGTCATCATCAAAATCGTTTCCACGTTGAAGTCCAGTGTTGCAGCAATCATGTCAATTCCTGTCCCAGAGGAGCGTCCTCTTCTTGGCTGACCACACACCCAATCAAGCCTGATGTCCTTTTTCAGGAACTCGTCTCTCTCCCAGCCGCTTTCCTTCCTCAGGGACACCTGAGGGAAAGAAATCTCGCCATCCTCATTATTAAGAAGTTCTTCTGACATAGCTCTTTAACACGGATTTTTTTCATTCTCTGGTAGTCTATGGTACATTTAATATTCATCGCCAATACCTGAATTCAAAACTATCAATTCTTCTTTGATTTTCATTATTTCTTATCTTTAACTGCATATGAGGTGATAGAAAATACCATGTCTTGGGCCAGGTGTATCCTTGTTCCCAAATGACATCTTTTAAGGAGCCATTCTGTAGTCAATCTAGTCTGTGCAATAAGTACTTTGATTATTGATTGCTTCCTCCAGGGCTTGGATTGTGGATCCAAGTAAAATAAACTCCTTGATAACTTTAAACTTCTCTTTGCCCATGATGATGTTGTTCATCCAGTTGTATTCACTCTTGTTTTCTTTTGAATTAGAGTTAAATGCTCACTGCCATTTAGTTGATGCCGACTCATAGCTAAGTAGAGAGCTAAGCAGTTATTTATTGAAACACCAGTTATTTATTAATCTATTCCATACAGACTTGAACTATGAGTCTTACAATAGCAATTGTTCAAAGAAGAAGAAATGATTTATACCAAAATTTTATTAGTTCAAGAAATAGGCAATGATTAAGAAAGTATGGGGATGAATTAATGCATTTGATTTATGGTGCTGGTGAAGAATAGTGAAAATTCCATGAACTGTCAGAAGAACAAACAGGCTTGTCTTGGAAGAAGTACAGCCAGGATGCTAGCTGGAAGCCAGGATGGCAAAACTTAATCTCATGTATTTTGGACATGTTATTGGGAGTGACCACCCATGGGAGGGTCCATAGGAAAGAGGAAGACTCTCAAAGAGCTAGATGAGCATAGTGGCTGCGACAATGGGCTCTATCATAACAAATGTGAGCCTGGCACATAGTGGGTGTTGTTTGGCTCTGTTGTAAATGTCCTTAACAGTTGGGACTGACTCAGCTGTACCCAACACAACAACATTCTTCATTAGAGATTATTTCAGAGACATGTTTCAATTAAAAAAAAAGAATGTGAACTTGCAAAATCTCACTTAGTCTCTTTATCATTGTCCCACCCCATTTCATTTCTCCAAAAGCTATCACATTGTCTCTCTCTCTCTCTCTCTCTCTCTCTCTCTCTCTCTCTCTCTCTCTCTCTCTCTGTGTGTGTGTGTGTGTGTGTGTGGGGAGAGAGAGAGAGAGAGAGAGAGAGAGAGAGAGAGAGAGAGAGAGAGAGAACTTTTTAGGTATGTCCACTGAGTTAAGCCAGGATTCTCAGTCATTTGACAATTAACACCTAATAATCCTCCATGATGAGCTCTCCTTGAGGGAGTGGCCTGCTTGTAACATAAGTAGATGCGATGGGACTGTTTCTTTACTTTTGTGGGTCTGGATTCTACGTGGGGCTCATCATTTAACCTCAGGTTTTTGTGCCAAGAACTAGCAACTAACTCTATTGCTTGCTGATCCTGGGAGTTTTCAGCAGTCTGCCCATTTGTTTTGACTTCTTTCTGCGGACATAAGCATGCTGTCTGGCCTGCATACTTGGGCTCATCAGCCCCTGCAGCTATGGTAAATCAGGAGAAGCCTCTAGCCTAACATCTGGCCCACAGACTTGCCTGCCTCTATAACTGTGTGAGCCATTTACTTGACTTAAATTTCTCTCTATATATAATCTTCACTGGTTAGCTGTTTCACAAGTTAACCCAACATAAGGTCCTTGTTTTATATCATATTCATGTAAAAGTTATTTTGTTGCATGTTGCTTCATAAGGGTTCTTAGTGTGTTTTTTAAACAATTTATAACATTTTAAATGCAGAAAAATATACTGACTTCACCTAAGCATTAGACTGCAAGTTATACTGAGTTAAGGATAGAGGAGAGAATGCTCAATGAGGCACCATTGTCCCCCTCCTGGAGGTTGATCTTAAAATACATTCCTTTCTTTTGCTAGACTGCATAAACCTTCTATATGCTTTTGCTGAATTGAATTAGCATAAATAAATAACAACAATTAAGCTATAACGGTTGCCTTTTAAACACATTTCAATAGAAAATAAGGAATTTAGATCTTCCACTTAATTAGATTTCTTTCTTTTCTGCATACAACTAATAGTGTACATCTTTTAGCCTCCTCTGTGATCTCTTTCAGTGACATCTTTCTCTAATAGGTTTGAGGAAATAGGAAATTGGTATTGGCGTAATTTTGAAGCTACCTGTTTAATATCGTCTCTGGTCCCATTGTCAGAGACCTCCTTTTCTCCCAAATTACAATGTGCAGAAGAATAATATATAACCTGGACTATTCTGAAGAATTGAGGTCTAATATAATATAGCACAAGAATATTTACAAAACAAATGTTAGTGTAATAGAATGACTACAAAAGATTTTTAATTATTTTAGAATTTGAGGGATAAGCTACAATACACAAGAAAACAGACAATAAATGGGGTAATTACATAATCTGTTATCAACTTGAGACAGTTAAGAGTGATGGGGTGGAGTTTAGCCTGTCAATCATGTCACACTTGATAACCTCATTTGGGCTGCTAAGGCGATAACTAGGTCACTGGAGGGGGGACACACACTCACTCCCTGTGAGACAGTCCTGCTGACAAGACACGTGGAGCTACACTAGAGTCCTGGAGCTGGAGGCACTACGTGGAGACTCCTGCCAGAGTTGAGATGCTTCTACTGCCCCTGGATCCACAAGACTTTCCACCCACTGGCCTGTGATCTCCCTGCATTCAGTGTCATTACATGTATTGCATGAGTCTGAAGAGGAACTTATAGATTGGTAGAGGACATATAGACTTCATCTGGACTGGACTGTGATGTTTTTTCAATATAAATTGCTCTTTTATATAAATCTCTTTCATATACACATATGAGTGTCTATGAATTTGTTTCTCTAGTCAACCTGGACTAACACATTAAATACCATCAGCTTCCAAAAAGAATATCAAGGAACTGGCCATCATCCTTTTCTTTGTTTAGTAGAAATGGCTGAACCCATTGTGATAGTTTCACACTTCACCAAATTCAATAAGCATAAGAATAAGAATTCCATAAAGTAGGGGAATATAACAATATTGTCAACAAGGTGTCTTTAATAAAACTATTTAAAGGGATGTAGAATATTAAAAAGAAAAAAGATAAGAATAATTTCTAATTCTTCGAGTGGATAAAATAGTGTGCCATGAAAAGGCAGAAATCTGAATGGTCAATAAACATATGAGAAAGTGTTCCAGATCATTAACCATAAGAGAAATGCAAATTAAAACAACTAGGTGATACCACCTAGTACCCTCAAAGATAACCCAGTTCAAAACGTCAGAAAGTAACAATTGTTAGAGGGGCTGTGAGGCAACAGGAACTCCACTGCTGGTAGGTATGCACAGCCAATATGGAAATCAATTTGACGATATCTAAAACAGATGGAAGTAGAACTACCATACAACCCAGCAATCCCTCTACTGAGCATATACCCCGCAGAGGCAAGAAACAAACCACGGCCAGACAGCTGTGCTCTAACGTTCATTGCGGCACAGTTCACAGTTGCAAGGAGTTGGAAACAACCCACATTTCCATCAACAGACAAATGCATCAGAAAACCGTAGTACATATACACAGTGGAATACTATGCATCCCTAAAAAGCAGCTATGAACGCATGAAGCACATTGCCGCATAGGAAGAAGTAGAGGAAATTATGCTAAGCAAAGTGAGCTAAGCACAAAAGGACAAATACAACATGAGTCCACAGAGGCAAACTTAAAAAATGGACCAAAGAGGAAAAGCTACTATGTACATGCATTCCTGGGGTGAGGTCCAGGGACTATTGCAGGGGCCAAACCCAATCCATGGAAACATATAGCAGTCAACTAAGTAGGAGGGAGAAGAAAGAGAAACCAAAAAGACATGGGTAGGTGGGGAGCAGGGCACTAACCCACCCAAGGGGAAGGTATTATTGATATCTCCACTGGAGAGGGAGAGAGATCAGCTTCAGCCCGGTGTGCCAAGACGTGAATATAACATACCAGCATTTCCCCGGGAACCAAGAAGGAACTCTGTGGCCCCAATCTCAACTATGTGCGTCCTCCCCTCCCAGAAGAATGCACTTCAGCGGAAAGCACCGATGCTACAGTTGGGGAGATGGGGCATGTCTGATTCTGGAGAAAAGAGTGTGACACCTCATCAGATTCTACTGGAAAACTCTCCTAAAGGTCAAAATTCAGACCTGGATTTATTTACAGGCTTCTCCTTTTATTGTCATTGGTTTTCTTTTTGTTGTTATTTTCTTTGTGGTTTTTGTTATTATTGTTGTTTTGTTAGTTTTGACTTCCTTTGTTGTTTTGTTTGACTTTGCCTGGATTTGCACTTATTAATGTCTCTGCATCTCTATCTATATCAGATAGGCAGGATAAGTAATTCAGAGATGAAAACAATGGGACCAATGGTGCCAGGGGGACACGGGAGAAGGGGAGGTGGGAGAAAGGAAGGGGAGTCAACCAACCCAGGGACAAGGGAGTTTGCTACTCCCTTGAGGTGCTCTGGTTCATATGCATCCAAATAGGTGTTGCCAGCAGAAAAGCAAGCAAGCATTAGCAAATACAAGTGCAACAGCTAGCAACACATATTGAACAATAAAAAAGGTAACCAAAAAGGTCTCAAGACAATAAAGATGTGTTATTTCCGAATCACAGTGAAAGGAATTTAGCACAACTGATCAATCATGGGTTTTTTTGTATTTGCCTTTGAGATAGATGTCTCCCTAAAAACTGGTATCAAGCAGAACAGTATTAATGAAAATACTGAGGTTGATTGTTACAGAAATATTAAATTCTTTGAGTCCTAGTTACATCTTATTTATATAATCTTTTCGTCCAATACCATAGAAATGGAGCGGAGCAGTTGGAAATATATCTCACTCAAAGTTCGAAGAGAAAAAATATTCACCATTCTTTCTATTAATTTCTGTAGGTAAGTCCTTTTTCTTATTGAAATCGGAATGGAATTAATTTCTGGCATTTTCCCAAGCTACTTTGTCAACAGGATATTGAAAGCCACCACTATACAACATACTGCAACATAAGGACTCTTCTGTTCCCCAATTCTAGTACACTTCCAAAATATATCCAACAGTACAGTGTTATTTCTATCCAGGATGCTGGGAGCCAATGATCAAATATTAACACAGGTCCATATCGGGATACGCTCCCCCAAACCAGATTTTTTTCCTAAGCTATGTATTTAATTTTTTTTACAAAATAACCTTATCATCTTCAAAGTACTCTCCATTACACTTAATACATTTGTCAAATCTTTTATTCCATTCTTGAAAATATTTTTCAAACTCATTTGTTTGGATGGCTGACAGCACCTATCTCATTTTTCCTTCACCTCTATGATGTTCTCAAATCACCATCCTTTCCTGTCCCTCTTCATTTGTGGAAACAAAAAATGCTCACACAGAGTAAGGTCAGGTGAGTAAAGTTCATGAGGCAAAAGAGGCATGCTGTTCTTTGCCCAAAACTGGATCACTGAGAAGACTGTGTGAGCAGGTGCATTGTTGTAGAGGCAAAAGAAGTCCCCCATCGTCCTTGAATTAGGCCTTATTTATTGCACACTGTTCCACAATCTTTTCAGAACTTCTAAGCAGAAACCTTGATTAACAGTGTGACCTGGTAGAACTGGTAGAACAAATGCCAAATGCACTAAAATTTGACATTTTCACCTGTTCAGGAAGTTGACAAATGTCCAGAAAAAGGTTTGTGATCAATCAACATTTCACCTTTTTTGAAACGAGAAATCCACTCGCACACTTGAGTTTTTCCCATAGTGCTGTCCTTGTGAGCTGTGTTCAACATCACAACAGTTTCTCTAGCATTTTTCTCAAGCAGGAAACAAAATTTCACAGCTTCACACTGTTCTCGTAAGTCAGCCATAAATCACTTTAAAAAAAAAACAAGGTTTGAGTGAAACTGCTTTTGCACAAAAATTCACTGTGACCAGAGAACCATCCCAGGTGAGACCACTGAGTGCACTCAGATTGAGTTGCTCGATGCTCACCTACCAGGAAGAGAGTGTACTACAAAAACTCTGCTCCTCCTAGCACAATTCCAGTTTTGGGGGGTTAACCCCTAATGTAAGTATCAAAATTACAGTCAACGGTGTATGAAAATTAAAAATGGCAGACATAGTGAGGCCAGGGAAGCCACAACCACATTATACTTCTGGGCCCTGGGTGGAAAAGCTGGAATATTTCTACAACACTGTCATGGCCAACATTTTCGAATACAGTGTTTGAATTTCAGTAATACATACTTTATCATTAAGTTTAAACATGGTGTTCTAAGTTTTGCTATTTACAGAAGCAAGCCAATTTTTCTTTTTTCTCCAATTTTGTACTTTGTTCTAATGAACTTTGTCCTTTCGTAAATATTAAGACTTGAAACTATAAAGATATACAGATCAGGAAAATGTGAAGACAATTATTTAATAAAACGCATATTACAAATATAAAAAAGAATGACAAAAAGTGCCAATAGCCTTCCATGCACTAAAGGCAATATAACAAAACTATGAGGCTACAATATCACTATCCTTGTTGACGATTAAGTTTGAACCAGTAAAATTCTTGTAGAATTGTTGTTTGCTTTATTGGAAAGGGGTAATTAAAAGGAGCTCTGTTCTTTAAGAGACCGCAGCAGTAATAAGCAATGTAATGTTGAGGTGTGGTATGCTTTAGAAATTTGCTTTTTTTGTATCTAACTCACTCAAAGGCTACCTTATTTCATTAAGGTGACAACAAACAAAAAGGACATCAACTCCTTAAAAAACAAAGAGTTCTATCAACATCCTCAGTGTGTAATTGATAAAACATGCAATCAAGATCTATCAACAATTACGGTGATTAGAATATGAAAGTTGGAAACAAGAGGAAAGATAAGTAGTTGGAAGATATACCTCATTGATAGAAACAAAATGAAGTTTTCAAAAGAGAATTTTGCAAAATGAATGACTACTTCATTACAAATATCTTTTGAAACTATTCACATGTACCTAGCCTAGCGGAATATACAGGAATCAAATAGACTATATCTGTCAGAAGAGAAAATGAAGACGCTCAATACCTGCAGACAAAATAACGCCAGAGACTGACTGTGGAGCAGACCATTAATTTTTCATTTGCCAATTCAGGTTGAAGCGGAAGAAAATTAAAACAAACCCAAGGATGACAAAGTATGACCTTGAGTACTTCTCATTTGAATCTAGAGCCTAAATCAGAACAGGATTTGATGCATTGAACACTAATAACCAGTGGCCATATGAGTTGTGTATGACCTCAAAAATGTTATGCATGAAGAAAGAAAAATTAATTCAAAAGGCAGAGAAGGACAAAACCAAAGTGGATATAATAAGACTTTCTCCTGCAGGAGGAGTAGCTAGAGTAAATGATAAAAAGGATGATGTAAAAGAGCTAGACAGAAAATTTCAAAGGACATGTCAAGAAAACAAACTAAAGTACTTTAATGAAATATGAAAAGACTTGTAATAACAAAACCCAAAGAGAAGAACATTCTCAGCATTCCTCGAGCTGAGGGGGTGGGGGGGAATAAAGACGGGTTACACTACAGAAGGATACAGAAAACATGAAAAGACAATGGAAGGAATATACAAAGTCACCGTGTCAAAAAGAATTGGTTGACTTTCAACTATTTCTAGAATTAGCATAAGACAAAGAACCAGAGGAACTGAAAGAAGAATTCCAACTTGCTCTGAAGATATTGAAGGCAAAAAATCAAGGCTCCCACATTGACAGAATAGCAATCACAATGCTTCAACAAACTGATTCAGTGCTAGGAACACACACTATGTGAAGGAATATGAAAAACAGCAACCTGGCCAACTGACCAGAAGAGGCCCATATTTGTCCACCTTCTGAAGAAAGGTGACCTAACAAAATGTGGGAATTATCCAGAAATATCATTAAAGCAAAGTGCATCTGACACAAGCCTCGGTATTTTTAATTGCCTCGTGTGCAAGTTGAACAACGAATGAAGAAGATCAAAGAAGAACAGATGTATTTGAATTATGGTGTTGATGAAGAAAATTGAAAATGTCATGGACTGCCCAAAGAACAAACAAATCTGCCCTGAGAGATATAACCAGAATGCTCCTTGGAAGCAAAAGATGATGCTACTTAATCCCATATGGTTTTGGACATGTTATCAGGAGAGATCAGTCTGGAAAAACATTACCTGCTTGGCAAAGTAGAGGGACAAGAAAAGAGGAAGACTCTCAAGGAGATGGATTGGCATTGTGTTTGTATCAATGGGCTCGGACATAATCACAATTATGAGGAAGGCACAAGACCTGGTAGGGTTTCCTACTGTTGCACATGGAGTCACTATGAGTCTGAGCCTTCTGAATAGCACCTAATAACAGCAACAACAATCATTAAATCACAGGCAAGTACAACTTTTGCTGAAGTTAATTCAAAATCTGTTATAGTTTTTTTAGACATGATGCTGCCAGAAATTCAGCAAGAATGAGAATTAGGAACATCACTGAGAAGGTTAGATCAGCCTTGACTGAAAGCAGAGAAGGCAGGAAAGGAATTTACTCAAGTTTTATTGGCTATGTTAAGGCATTTGGATGTGTGGATTGATCATAAGGCTTTATGGATAGCATTTTGAAAAATGGGAATTGCAAACACATAACTATGCTCATGTAGATGAGCACAAGAGGCAGTCATGTGAACAGAACAAGGGAGTGTTGTATGGTTTTAAAACAATAATGGTATGCTTCGAGGCTATATTTTTTCACCATGTTTATTCAATCTGTATGGTTAGTAATAATCTAAGAAGTTTATGAAGAAGGTGACATCAGGGTTGGAAAAAGGCCTATGGTTGTGAGATGTCTTCCAGCCAGTTCCAACTAGCAGTGGCCCTATGCACAACAGAACTACATACCACCTGGTTATGCACCATCCTCACAATTTTAATGTTTGAGCCATTGTTGTAGGCACTCTGTCAACCATCCCATCTTCTTGAAGGTCTTCCTCTTTTTCCCCCCTGCCAGTCATCTTTTTTTTCAAACTACGCCATTTTCCAGGCATTGTTCTCACCTGAAAACATGTCAAAGTACTTAAGATGAGGTCTCATCATCATTGCTTCCAAGGAACATTCTGTTTGTACTTCATCCAATACAGATTTTTTTGTTATTTGGGAGTCTCTAGTACTTTCTGGGAGAATGATGTGGCTTCCTCCCATAAAAAGTCATAATCTCAGAGACTCACTGGAGGAGGTCTAGCCTGCCCTGTCGGGTCAGGATGAATTGGCAGTGGCTCCATGGCAGTGAGTTTTATAACACTTTCAGTATTCTTCCCCAGCACCGTAATTCAAAGGCATGGGTTCTTCTTTCGTCTTTGTTCACTGTCCAACTTTCAAATGAATATGAGGCAATTGAAACATCCATGGCTTTGGCCAGGTGCACCTTAATCCTAAAACTAAGCTCCGCTTTTTCAACACTATGCATAGGTGTTATGCATCAGATTTTTGCAATGCATACTTTGATCACTTGACTATTACTTCCACGAGCATTGATTGTGGATCCAAGAAAGATGAAGCTGTAAGGTCTCTCTCTCTCCGGGCTAGATTCCAACCTTGGTCCTTGGCTCCACCTGAGAAAGAATTCACGCTGAAGCCAGGCTCATGATCCAAGTGAATTTAATGAGAGTTAAAAGAAGCTTCAGGTTTTACGCGGCACCCATAGGATTCCTTTGACCTTGCGGCCTGGCAGAGACTGCTCAGGGTCATGCAAAGATCTCTCTCCCAAGTTTCCTCCGAAACCAGACGACCAGGCAAGACAAGACAACCACCTCTCCCTCTCGGTTCCTACCTTTACAAGGATTCCTGGGGGAGGCGTGGTGAACAACCCCAGGTCGACCCATTGGCTGAATTGCAATCACCTGGCCCAGGTGGGCTGCTCCAGGTGTAACGCCCATCTGCACCCACTGGTGGGAAATCCAGTTTTGTCCTATGCTGGCTCTCTTGGGCATGCATCAATGGACTTCCCAATCCCTAGGCTAAGCTACCTAACAAAGCCTTTGAAACTTCCATCATTTTTTCTGTTACTGTGATTTTACATATTTTTGATCCAGTTGTGAGGATTTGGGTTGTCTTTACATTGGGTTTTAATGCATGATGAATGCTGCAGAACTTGATCTTCATTAGAAAGTATTTCAAGTCATTCTCACTTTCAGCACACAAGGTTGTAGTTTTCTTATATTATGGCTTGGTAATAAGTCTTCCACTGGAGCAGGCAACCCCCTTCCTGTGCTCTGGTCCTGCAGTGAGCAGCAATTTCCCCTGACTTCTGTCTAACCCAAAGCTCCCAGAAAGCCTCTGAGAGCTAGCCACAAGACCTCCCATAGAAGTTCCTTGCACTGATAGCCACCCTGCATATGCAGTGTAGGGGTTAGCAACTCCCCTCCCCAGCCAGGAACAGAGGGAATACATCAGCCATCCCAGCCCTACCTCACCCCAGTTCCACACCTGCCAGCATGGGTAATGAGAGATAGTTAGACAATAATTTACAGCCATCGAAGAGCCGCTTGGATATTTACCTCTGTCAGATTGCAGCTCCACAGAGCACAACTGAATAGCAGGGGGAGAATTAAATTCCAGTCGGTCCCAACAAGCCCTCTATGATAAGCTAGTACCCCTTCCCCCTGGGGCCAGCATGTCACAGTCCTGATATCAGGGCACATCATAAGCTCAATAAAAAAGGGGAAATTATTTTTCTTGGTTAAAAAAAAACAAACACTTTCAATTCCAAGCTGTGGTCCTTTGTGTAACTTTGAACGTAAGCCTGTAGAACTCTGTTCTTTGGCATACATTAACATAGCAAGATAGCCAGCACTGATCTCCAGAACATAGCCTAGGGGCTTGTAACATAACAAAACAGGAAAGGCCAACAGGCTCTACTCATTGAAAGGCTGCAAAGCATGGAATGACAGATCATACAAGAAACCTCAGCCAAACTACAAACCTGCCCCAACTTGGCCCAGGGGCACACCTGTAGCTACCAGCATCACCCCAGACTCTGAGGACCCTCCCCCCCACAATGGCCGCTGAGTCATCATGATACCCTTCCATGTACAAAGCAGTCCAACTCACCACCAGAGTAGGCCACAGATCATCCTCAAGAACACTCTTACCAGTCACATAGAGAAAGAGCCCAGGCCCTTCGGTTTAGCAGAAATATGTTGCCCAGTTATTCCAAGCAGCAACATACCACAACATCCTCAAGAATAAAACAAGAAAGACAGAACACAACAGTGGAAATAACAGTGCTCATAGGAGACTCAGACATAGATCTGTTAGGTTTCTCGGGTGGGAAATACCTCAGTTCTAGGCTTCCTGTGAGAAAGAATTCATGCCAAAGCCTGCTTTGTGATCCAAGTGAGTTTTCATAAAGGATAAAAGTTTCAGGCTATACAGTCACTAAAAACAGGCACCTGCAGGGCACTGGAGACCCACACGTAGTGGCCTGAGGCCAGAGAGAGACCAGAGTATGCCCAAGTGGAAGGTGGAAGAGCAGCTGGGGGAAAAAAAGGTACAATGATCTCAAAGTTCCAGCCTTTACCCCTCTGAGGAAGTGGGCAAAAGAACTGAACAGAAATTTCACCAGGGAGGAGAACTGACTGACCAATAAACATATGAGAAAATGCTCCCCATCATTAGCCATCAGAGAAATTAAAATTAAAACAACCAGGTGGCTCGACCTCCATACCAGTTACTGGGACAACTGCCCCACCCCGCAGAAGATTTTACTTTAGAGGACAGCACTGAAGCTGCAACTAGGGGAAGAGGGGCGTGTCTGATCAGAGCACACGGGAACAAATAAAGGGGGAGGAAGAAAGAGTGGAGCACATCCTGGCCCACAAGGCCTGGAGGACAATATTCCCGCTCTGAACAGCCAATGCACAAAGTGGACCATATGACTGATCCTACTACCAGACATGCCATCCCTTGCTGGCCCAGGGCACTAAGGAGGACAACACTGGAGACTCAGTGTCGGGAGTGACCCAGACTGACCCTGCGACACTGAGTCTAACCACTAAAGGTGTGTGGCAGAGCAACCTTGGGAGCAGAGCAGGGAGCCTCCGAGGGAGTACAAAAGACAGACTCTGGGGACAGAGTGTGGCACCGCATTGAACCTGACTGAAGGACACATCTAGAGATCAAAAATCAGGCTTGATCTATTTACAGGTTTTTCTTTCTTTCTAAAATATTTTTATTTTAATTAATTTATTCTTTTAGGGGTCATTGGTTTTCTTTTTTGTTGTCATCACTATGTTTTCATTCATCACCTGTCTTGCTATGCCTTGATTTTGGGTGCATATTATTAACCCTACATATCTATATAGATAAGATAGGCTGGATGAACAGTCTGGAGGAGAAAACAATGGGACCAATGGTTCAGGAGAGACCTGAGAGAGGGGGAGGCAGGGGTAAGGAGGGGTTGCTGACCAACCCAGGTACAGGGGAGCAACAAGTGATCCAAAATTAGTGGCAAGGAGGATGTGAGAGGCCTGGTAGGGATTCAGCAAGGGGAATGTAACTGAGATAAATTACTGAAACCCAAATGAGGGCTAAGTATGATAGTGGGACAAGAGGAAAGTAAAAGGAAATTGAGGAAAAAACTAGGTGACAAAGGGTATTTGAGAGGTCTAAATACTGCATGTACATATGTAAATATATTTGTATAGAAGGGTGGGGAAATAGATCTACGTACATATATTTATAGGTTTAGTTTTAAGGCAGTGGATAGACATTGGGCCTCCACTCAAGTACTTACTTGTAGAACACGTTGCTCTATTAAATTGGCATTCTATGATATACACCTTCCCAACAGGATTCCTGAAGAAAAATGTGTGCATAAGCAAATGTGCTGAAGAAAGCTGATGGTGCCCGGCTATCAAAAATATAGCATCTGGGGTGTTAAAGGCTTGAAAATAAACAAGCAGCCACCTAGCTGAGAAGCATCAAAGCCCACATGGAAGAAGCACACCAGCCTGGCTGACCTCAAGGTGCAGATGGACCAGTTTTCAGACATCAAAGAACTAAAAATCATATCAATGGGTGCCCACTTTCCTGATATGATAACTGAAGACAAATGTGTGCATAAACAAATGTGGTGAAGAAAGCTGATGGTGTCTGGCTATCAAAAGATATAACATCTGCACTCTTAAAGGCTTGACGATAAACAAGCGGTCATCTAGCTCAGAAGCAACAAAGTCCACATGGAAGAAGCACACCAGCCTGTGTGACTACGAGCTGTGGAGGGGATCAGATATCAAACATCAAAGAACAAAAAATCGTATCATTATAAATGTGGGTGAGTGCAGAGTGGAGACTCAAAGCCCAGAGGTAGGCATCTGGACACCCCCTTACTGAAGTGTTGTAGGGAGGAGATGAGCCAGTCAGGGTGCAGGGTAGCAACGATGAAACATATAACTTTCCTCTAGTTCTTAAATGCTTCCTCCCCACCACTATCATAATCCCAATTCTACCTTACAAATCTGGCTAAACCAGAGGATGTACATTTGTACAGATGGCAACTGGAAACACAGGGAATTCAGGACAGATGACCCCTTTAGGGCCAGTGGTGAGAGGGGCGATGTTTGGAGGGAATGTGGAGTGGTAAGGGGAAACCGATTAGAAGAATCTATGTATAACCTCCTCCCTGGGGGATGGACAGCAGAGAAGAGGGCCGGGGGAGACGTTGGACAATATAGCATATGACAAAATCAAAAAATTTATGAATTATGAAGGGTTCATGAGGGAGGGGGATGGCAATGGAGGGGGGGAAATGAGCAACTGATATTAAGGGCTCAAGTAGACGGCATATGTTTTGATAATGATGGCAACAAATGTACATATGTGCTTGACACAATGGTTTTATGTATGGATTGTGGTAAGAATTGTATGAGCCCCCAATAAAAGGATTAAAAAACAACAACAACCAGGTGATATCATCTAACACTCTTGAGAATAACCCAAATCATAAAATTAGAGAGCAACAAATGTTGGAGGGGACGTGGTGGGATAGGAGCTCTCCTCCTCTGCTCATGGTTTTGTAGATACATATAGCCTCTGGAAAGCAATCTGGTAATATTTAAAGCAAATGGATATTGAGCTACCTTATGACCCAGCTATCTCTCCACTGGGCATATATCCAGAAGAGGTAAGAAATAAATCATGACTGGTCATCTGAGCTCCAGTATGAACATAATTCATGATCTCAAAGAATTGGAAACAACCTATATGTCCATTAATAGATTAGTTGATTAGTAAACTCTGGCACATACACTCAATAAAATACTACACATCACTAAAAAGCACTGATGATCGCATAAAAAAATGTCATTTCCTTGGAAGAGTTGGAGGAAATTATGCTAAGCGAAGTTAGGCAAACACAGGACAAGTACAGCATGAGTTCCCTGAAGTAAGCACAATGAGCACAGTACGTACAGAAGAAAAACCACTTAGCTCACACTATATGGGTTGAGGTACAGGCAGTTAGGTGGAGGTTGGTTCAAACCCAAGAAGGTACATGTTATTACAACACAAAGAAGAGGAAAAGGGGGGAACGGGAGGGAGAAAACTGGAGGGGGGAGGGAGAGGATGGCATAGGGACAGTAGGGCACTATCCCACCCAGGTGAGAGTATTGTTTATGTCTGCACAGAATGAGGAGTGTGCATGCAGACCCACCACGGTGCATCAAACCTTGAGGGCAACCTAACCACATGGAGACAGGCATGAATAGTTTGGGCTACAGGGCTGGCCCAAATCAGAGCCAAACTGACCCCTCCCTACCTGTATACACTACAAAGGACAACACTAAACCTACATGTTGGGGAGAGGGGCCGGCATGACACACCCACATGGAAGCAAACCAAGAAGTTAAAAGGGAAAGGGACAGTCTTGACCCTATATTGGCACGCCAAACCTGGACGACGATGTCCCTGCATGGAGCTGCTATGGCACAGAGAGAACTGTCAGGTCGAAAACAGCTGAAGACCTATTATCCCCTCACTGGACCATCCGAGACAGAGGACAATACTGGAGACAAATGGCCAGGAGTTAGGCCCGTGTGAGTCCCCCCACAGCGGGGCAAACCATGAAAGGAACATAACAGAACAGCAATGGGAGCAAAGAGAAAGCTCAAAAATAGACCAGGCTAGGAGGGCAGCTCCTGGAATCCTCCCAGGACCGCTTGGGAGACAGTCATAAAGGTCAGTGGACAGACCTTGAATTATGGGTTGTTGTTTTTTTTAATCTTTTTTGGAACTTTTGTTTTCTTTTTGTTTGATCTCTGTTATTGTTGAGTTGCCTACTTATAGAAGATAGGCATAGGAAGCAAGCTCCAAGAGAAAGCAATGGGACCAATGGTTCTGGAGGGACTGGGTGGAGAAGGAGATGGGGAAAGGGAGCAGTGAGCAAACAACGCCATAGACAGGGAATCAGTAGGGAATTAAAATCAACAACTAGGACAATGTAGAGATCCTGGTGGTGTTAGCAACAGCAATCTAGCTGAGAGGAATTACTAAGAGGCAGAAGAAGGAAGGGGAAAGGATACAGAGGAATGATCTAGGAAGCAAAGACACAGATAGAGGTATAGAATAGGTGTGTACGTGTTAATACATTAATTCATAAAAATTGAGGTACTGGCCCATGTATATATATTTATATGGCCGTATACTAAATTTATGGACAGACTTCAGGCCTCTGCTCATGCCCTCCCTCAATGCAAGAACATTTTGTTCTAACACACTGGCTTTCTGTGATGCTCAACCTCCTGGCAATATCACTGAAGACAAAATGGTTGCATAAGCACATGTGGTAAAGAAAGTGAATGGTTCCTGGCTATCAAACCATATAGCATCTGGGATCTTAAAGGCTTGAAGTTAAACACATGAACATCTAACAGAGAAGCAGCAAGCCCACTTGGAAGAAGCACACCAGCCTGTGTGATTATGAGGTGTCCTCTGGACCAGGTAACAGGTATCAGAAGACCCAAAACAAACAAACAAAAACCATATTGTTGGGGGAGGGGAGGGGTTGGAGCAGAAAACCAAAACCTATCTGTAGACAATGGGACATCTCCTCACAGAGGAGTCACAGGGAAGGGATGAGTTAATTAGGGTGCACTAAAGCACCAACGAAGCACACAAATCTCCTCTGGTTCCTTGAAGTTTCCTCACCCCATGCTATCATGACCATAATACTGCCTTTCACTGTGGGCTAGATGGAAGCATAAGCACAGCTACAGATAAGACATAAGAACTCATGACACACAGAATCCAAGAACAGAAATGGGAGTCGTGATACCAGGAGGGCAGGGAGGAGGTGGGAAGAAGAGGGGAGGAAGGAGGAACTGATTGCAATGATAGAAATATAACTGCATCCCCCACACCACACCCCAGGGGGTTTAACAACAGAAATCATGGGGGAAGGGAGATAGCAGTCAGTTTAAGATATGAAAATAATGATAATTTATAATTTGTCAAGGTCCACAGAGTAGAGGGAGGAGGGGGAAGAAGGGAGCTGACACCAAGGGCTCAATACAAAATAAATGTCTAGAAAATAATGATGGCAACATATGTACAATTGATGTATGGATTGTTACGAGAGCTGTAAGAACCCTCAATACAATATTTAAAAAATAAATAAAATATAAACCGATTAAAAATAAATAAGTCTTTCACCAACCTCAATACCACATTCTTCATCATTTAATCCCGTTTCTGTGGCAATTTGCTCAGCACACAGATTGAATAAGTGTGGTGAAAGGATACAACTTTGATGTACACTTTCCTGATTTCATTTTGCAGGTTTTTTTTACAGGTACAGTTTGTTTTCTTAATTTTTAATTATTAATCATTTTGGGGGGGCCCTACAAATTTCACAACAATCCTTTATTCAATTGTATTAAGCATGCATGTTGTCATCAACATTTCCAAAACATTTTCTTTCTACTTAAGTCCTCGTATTAACACCTCTTGTGCCCTTCCCTCACCCACCCTCTTGAATCCTTGATCAATTACATATTATTGTTGTTATTTTGTGACTTACACTGTCTCCATTCACCCACATTGCTGTTGTTCGTCCCCCTGGGGGTGGGTTATATGTCCAATCTTGTGATTAGTTCCCCACCTTATCCCCCTTCCTCCCCACCACCCCCTATCCTTATGATATCACTACTCCCAATACTGTTCCTGAGGGTTTTATCTGTCCTGAATTGCATGTGCCAAAAGCTCTTATCTGTACCAATGTATGTACTCCAGTCTAGGCAGATTTGTAAGGTAGAACTGAGTCATGGTAATGGGGAGTGGGGAATCAATCAGGAACTAGAGGAATGATGTGTGTTTTGTCCGTGCTATACTGCAAGCTGGTTGAATCATCCCTTCCTTGTAACTCTTCTGTGGGGGGATGTCCAATTGTCTATAGATGGGCTTTGGGTCTTCACTCCAACCCCACTCTCTCACCTTGATATAATTGTTTGTTTTGGATGTTTTGATACCTCCTACCTGATGTAGTTGACACCTCATGATTACGCAGGATAGTGTGCTTCTTCCATGTGGGTTTATTTGCTTCCCTGCTATAGAGCTGCTCGTTTAACTTCAAACCTTTTCAACCCCAAGTGCTATAACTTTTAATAACTGGTCACCATCCACTTTCTTCACCACAATTGTTGTGTACTCATTTTGTCTTCAGGGATGATGTTGGGAAAGTGAGTGTCAAAGAGTCCCAGGCTATTAGAAAAATGTGTTCCTGTGTTTAGGGAGGCCTTGGGTAGAGGCCCAAAGTCTGCCTGCTATCTTAATACTTAATATATAAATATATATACATTGGCCTCTATCTCATTATAAATTAATATATTTACATATATACATACCAATAGCTCGACTTCTACAAATAGCTTTGCCTCCTACTTCTTTCCTCTATTTCCTTTCATCTTCCTCCTGTCCCACCATCATGCTCACCCTCCATTGGGCTCTCAGTAATTCCTCTTGGCTACATTGCACTTGTTCAAACTCAACCAGGCATTATAACCCCTCCTCACAACCAATTTTAGATTTTTGGGTGTTCCCTTATCCCTGAGTTTGTTGGCTCCCCACTCCCTCTCCCTGTCCCCATCCCCTCCTCTCCCATGTATCCCCTGGGACTACCAGTCCCATTGTTTTCTCCTCAGGTTTTTTTGTCCTGACTGTCTTATATAGAGAGACATAGGGCAAAAACATACAAACAACCTTCTAGATAGTTCTAGATCTGTCTGCTGACCCTATGAGTGCTTTCCAATCAGGTTTGATGAAGTGCCAAGCCCTATCCCCCCGAGTCAGAAGTCTACTTTCAGGATTCCTCGGGGACTTTGGTATTTTGCTCCCTCTTTGCTGCCCTGTTACACTACCTTCCCATTTTGTCCAACTGTGTGTGGGGCTCCCACTTTCTGCACAGTGTCTCCACTTCTGTCCCCTGTGAAGAAATGTCGTTTCTCCTAGTGGTACCGGCCCTATGGTCCTCTCTGTGAATAGACTGCTCCGACAAAGGATGTTGTCCCCAGGGCTCCGTGGACCATGATGAGGTCCACTCTCTCTCTCTCCCTCTTAGTTTGCCCTCGTGTGGTCTGAACAGACCCACCACTATCCCTGGGCTACATCTTCAGAGTTGCCCTCTGTATTACATTCTTCTGGGGAGGAGTCAACATAGCTTAGCTTGGGTCTGGCCCCTTCGTTCTCTCTGTTAGTTCACTACTCCATGCCAGTACATTGCCCTCAAGGCTTGGGACACTGGGATGGGGTCTGGTCCCTCTCCCTTTCTGGTGGAGACATAAACAATACCTTCCCTGTGGGTGTATTAGTGCCCTGTTCCCCCATCACCCTCATTTTCCCCATCTTGTCCTGTTTGTATAAATACCTCTTGATCATGTACAGGTTCCGCATGAACACAATGAAGTGCCCTGGAACTTCCTTTCTTCTGAAGGCTGTTCATAGTTTGTCATGGTCCACAGAGTTGGATGCCTTTGTACAGTCAGTAAAACATAAGTAAACTTTCTGGCACTTTCTACTTTTCATCTAAGCTTCATCTGACATACGCCTCGATACCCCTGGTTGCATATCTCCTTCTGAAGCATGACCTAAGTCTCTGGAAACTCCCTGTCAATCACTGTTGCAACCACTGTTGGAATATGTTCAGCATATATTTACTTGCATATGATGTCAATGATATTGCTTTATAATTTTAGTATTCTCTTGGGTCACCTTCCTTTGGAATGGCTACAAACATGATATTGTTTCCCAGTCAGTTGGTCAAGTAGCTGTCATCCAAATTTCCTGGCATGGACAAGTAAGTGCTTCCAGTACTTCTTCAGCTTGTTGAAACATTTCCATTGATATTCCATCAATTCCTGTTTTCAATGAAGCTTGAATTTCTTCCTTCAGCAGCATCAGTTCTTGATTATGTGTTACCTCTTGTAATGGTTGAATGTCTGCTAGTTATTTTTGGTACACTATGTATTTTTCCATCTTCTTTTGATATTTCCTGCATCATTCAATATTTTGTCTGTACAATCTTCCAGTATTGCAACATGAGGCTTGAATTTTATCTTAAGTTATTTCAGTTTAAGATATGCTGAACATGGTCTTCCTTTTGTTTTTCCTAAATCTAGGTCTAAGTATATTTCATTATAATATTTTACTTTGCCTTCTTGCTCTGCCCTTTGAAATTTTATATTTAGCTTTCTGATCTCATTGTTTCTTCCATTTGCCTTAACTACTCTGATTAAGAGGTAGTTTCAGGGTTTTTTCTGGCATGCACTAAGATTTTTTCTTTCTTTCCTGTCTTTTTACTGACCTTTGGCTTTTGGTGGTCTAAATGTCATCCCTCAGCTCATCAGATCCTTTGTAATTAATGTTTAACGCATTAAATCTGTTCTGGAGATGTTCTCAAAAGTCAGGTAGGATAGACTCAAGGTTGTATTTTGAGTCTCATATACTTCTTTTAATTTTCCTGTGTTTCAACATGATATTTAACTTCTCCATTGTTTATTCACACAGCTGCAGTCAATATGAATGCAGTGTATTCCACTTGGAGAAGTTCGCTGTATAAGTCACCTTTTATGTTTTTCAGGGTGCGAAGTAGTACCAATGAAGAATACAGCTTCCCCCCAGATCCTGGATGCTTCCTCCCCCCAACTACCATGATCCGAATTCTACCTTGCAGGACTGGACAGGGCAGAGGTTGTACACTGGTGAATATGGGAGCTGGAGGCACAGGGAATCCAGGGTGGATAATACCTTCAGGACCAAGGGTGTGAGGGGCGATGCTGGGAGAGTGGCGGGTGAGTGGGTTGGAAATGGGGAACTGATTACAAGGATCCACATGTGACCTCCTCCCTGGGAGATGGATGGCAGAGAAGGGGGGGAAGGGTGACTCCGGATAGGGCAAGATATGACAAAATAACAATGTATAAATTACCAAGGGCACATGAGGGAGGGGGAAGGGAGGAGGGAGGGAAAAAAAAAGAGGACCTGATGCAAAGGGCTTAAGTGGAGAGCAAATGCTTTGAGAATGATTGGGGCAGGGAATGTGCAGATGTGCTTTATACAATTGATGTATGTATATGTATGGATTGTGATAAGAGTTGTATGAGCCGCTAATAAAATGTTTTAAAAAAGTTTTTGTTATAAAGAAGCTGCTGGTCTTGCAGTATTCTATCATCTGATCTTTAGCTTCATTTCTATTGAAGGGCCATATTTTCAAACCACTATTTCTTCCTCTTTGTTTCCAACTACTGCATTCCAATGCCAGTAATTATCAGTGCATCATTAGTTCATATTTGACCAATTTCAGATAGAAGATATTGGTAAAATTCTTCAATTTCTGCATCACCAGCTTTAGTGATTGGTGCATAAATTTGAATTATAGTTGTGTTGACTGGATTTATTTGTTTCTAGGTGAATATTATCCTATGACAGCATTATCCTTCAAAATGTGTGGAGAAATTTGAAACATCCATCTATATTTTTAATGAATTTTTTAATGAATACTGTGACATAATTTTTCTTGAATCTTTATTTCCAGCATAGTAAATCATATAATTTTTTTCATTCAAAATGGATAATATGGGTTCAATTCAGCTCACTATTCTGATCTTGATCTTTATGTTTTTCATTTAATGTTTGAAAATTTCAATTTTTTCTAGATTCATACTTTATACAGTCCAAGTTCCAAGTATTATATCTTCAGATGTTTATTCTCCCTTTGAGCCATGCTATATCAGCAAAGGAAGGTCCCAAACCTTACTCTTTTAGGCTTTACTCAATTCACACCATTATTGTTAGCTCTTTTTTGTGAAGATGGTTATTCTTCATCATATGTTGAGTGGCTTCCAACCTGAGATACTTATCTGCTGGTCCTATCTCAACAGTGTTCGGCTGATATTCATGAGGTTTTCACTATCTAACAATGTTTCAATGCTATCCATAAGTTTTTCCGTGGCTAATTCTTCTGAGATAGGCAGCTGATTACTTTTTAATAGTTTGCTCTTTGTCTGGAATCTCTGCTGAAACCTGTTCACTTTGGGTGACCCTGTGGGTATTGCAAATATCAGTGATATAGTTTCAAGCAACACAGGAAGCACCATAGTAAAACCAACTGACAGACAAAGCTCATTAAGGAACTGTGATGTTCAGATGACCCAACATTCCTTGCTGAAAGGAGAGATGAATTGCACTGATGAAGATGAGCCACTGTACTATTTTCAGGATGTATTCCAATTCGATGTAAATAAAATGAAATGTATTACAACGTGGTCAATATATTACATATCAACTGAATATACAACAAGGACTACTGGAGAAGAAAGATACATTTGAAGTGCGGTGTTGTTGAAGAATATTGAAAGCGCATCAGCCTACAGAAGAACCAAAGTTTGACCTCAGAAGAAGTACAAGAGTGCCCCTTGGACTCAAGTACAGCTATCCTTCCTCTAATGTGCTTGAGGAGGCACAGGATGGACAGATCTTGGACAAGGTCAGCATGCTCGGTGAGATGTAGTCAATTACTTTATATGGCCCTTCCAGCCATATGTCCTCTTGCCACAATCTATTTTGTGTTGTAAATTCTAGCCTCTGTGCCTATAGTTATATTCCCATTTTGGAGGGAATTGCCTGTTTCAGAATTAAGATGTATCTTTAGACTTTACAAAAAGTTTTGATTTATGTGTTACTTTTTTTTCTATCTCTGGGGATATGGTCATTTGAAAGCTAAAAACCACACTTCCATCTAAGCCATCTCCTTTTTGTTACCTCCACTGCTTGACTGAGCAATTATAGAAGAAAATTTTCTTGACTTTGACTTTAAGGCATATTTGGCGTCTGACATTGCTTCCTGCATTTGGCTTGCCCCTGTCTGACCTTCAGATGTAAAATTTAACAGCACCCACAAACATGTGAGAGTTTGCATTAAAATTTCATGAGTTTCTATAAAACATTGCTGTGAATTACAGACTTAGGGACATAAGGGAATATACTAAAGATAATATTTGGGGGGCTGGGGGGCAAGGGAGAGGGGGATAGAGCTGTATACAGAATGGTTCTGTATGACAGAATCTAGGAATTATTTTGCCATCACAACATTATGCCTGTTCATTCTTCAAAGGTAGAGGCATAGGGTAGATTCTCCAGAGAAGTACAACTGGTAACATTTGTGTGTGTGTAGGTAGTACAGGGGAGAGAAGAGAATATATATATATATAAAGTATGGCTCACATGGCTATGCAAGCAGACAAGTCCAAGTATAGGCAGGTTCCATGTCCCTGAGTAAGAAGTTAGGCTGGAGACTTCTTCTGATCCATGTAATGGCAGGGATTGATCATCTGCAAGAAGATTACAGGCTGGTGACTGCAGAAGTTTATGAGTCCTAGGTCAGCTGGTGAGACTTGTGGCTGCAAGAGTGATGAAGGCAAAGTTGGCATTTCTGATGACAGATCACTGGTGACTCCCAAGATCATCATGCAATATGGCAGGCTATTGAGTTAAGTCCAAAAAATTAGAGGTCTAGGAACTAAATGTAGGATATGGTCGTAACATAAAGCATGCACATTTTTTCCCCACAGAACCCACTTATATTAAAGGCAGACCACACTCTGGAGTAAATCTCCTTTCAGTTGCTTCAAGGCTGTGACCTGAATAAGGTTGTTGCATACAACTTTAATCCTCTTTCAACTGACGGACTTCTTGTAGCAGATTCTGTTATGGAGTTGATTATATTGTGTCAGATCATGTCGTGGAGGATTATTGGGTCTTAAGTGCCAAACCACTGAAAATTCTAGTACAAATTGATATAAAACCTTAGCTATCACAGGTAGCAGGGACTGTCCTATGAAAATTTTGTTCTCATGTTTAATTACGCCTAAAGGCATTAAGAACTTAGCCTCTTAAGCATTTTTTAAAAAATTGCAAAAGGGGAATAGGAAAAAAGCTACTGTATACAAAAATTCCTGGAGTGGGTTCCACATAGTATAGCAGAGGCCAGACCAAACCCAGGGGTACATATGGTAGCCATTAAAAAGGCAGGGGAGGAAGATAAAAATGTGGAGTGGGGGAATAGGGCACTAACCCACCCAAGGGGAGGCTTTTATTTATATCTCCACAAGGAAAGAGGGACCAGACTTAAACTCAGTGTTGTGGGATGTGAAAGAACATGCCAGCTTGGAGCTGGGAGCCAGTGGAGGAGACTGAGAGCCCGGGCCCAATCCCAACTACATAGACAGCCTCCACTCCCACCAAAAAAATTTGCTTTAGAGGATGGCACTGAAGCTGCAGCTCAGGCAGAGGGACATGTCTGATCAGAGCACATGGGAGCAAATGAAGGGGGAGGAAGAGAGAGCGGAGCACATCCTGGCCCACCAATCCTGGAACATGATATCCCTGCTCAGAACAGCCAATTCACAGAGTGGACCATATGGCTGGTCCCACTGAGACACCACATCCTTGCTGACCCATGGCCCTGCTGGGGATGACACTGGAGACTCAGTGTCGGAATTGGCCCAGTGTGACCCCACCACACCAAGGCAAAACAGTAAGGGCGTGTGCACAGCAACTGAGGAAGCACAGCAGGGAGGTCCCGAGGGAATGCAAAGATAGACTTTGGGGCCAGGGCATGGCACCCCATCGGACTGGACAGGAGGACACTCTTAGAGGTCAACAAACAGACCTTGAACTATTTACAGGTTTTTCCTTTTAATTTAAATTTATTTATTTATTTATTTATTTATTTATTTATTTGGTCTTTGATTTTTGTTGTTGTTGTCGTTGTGTTTTCTTTTGTCACTTTGTCTTGCTGTGTCTCAATTTTTGTGTGTGCAGGTCTGTCTAGATAAGATAGGCTGAATGAACAGTCAGGAAGTAAAAACAATGGGACCAACGGTTTGGGGGGACATGGGAGAGAGGATGGTGGGGGAAAGGAGGTTGTGTTGACCAACCCAGGGACAATGGAACAACAAGTGATCCAAAATCAGTGGCAAGGAGGGTGTGAGAGTCCTGGTAGGGATTCAGCAAAGGCAATGTAAATGAGAGAAATTACTGAAACCCAAATGAAGGCTGATCATGATAGTGGGACAAGAGGAAAGTAAGAGGACATAGAGAAAAGAACTAGGAGGCAAAGGGCATTTATAAAAGTCTTAATACGGCATGTACATATGTAAATATATTTATATATGATGATGCAAAATAATTCTACATGTGTATATTTGTAAGTTTAGTATTAAGGCAGCAGTTGGACATTGGGCCTCCACTCAAGTACTTCATCAATGCAAGAACACTTTGTTCTATTAAACTGGCATTCCATGATGCACACCTTCCGGACACGATCGCTGGACACATGTGTGCATTAGGAAATGTGGTGAAGAAAGCTCATGGTACCGGCTATCAAAAGATATAGGGTCTGGGGTCTTAAAAAGCTTAAAGGTAAACAAGCGGCCATCTAGCTCAGAAGCAACAAAGCCCACATAGAAGCACACCTGCCTGTGTGACCATGAGGTGTTGAAGGGATCAGGTATCAGGCATCAAAGAACAGAAAATCATATCATTGTAAATGAGGGGATTGCAGATTGGGGACCGAAAACTCATCTGTAGGTAATAGTACATCCCCTTACAGAACATCGTGGGGAGGAGAAGAGCCAGTGAGGGTGCAGTGTAGCAGCAATGAAACATAAAACTTTCCTCTAGTTCCTAAATGCTTCCTCCCCCCACTATCATGATCCCAATTCTACCTTACAAATCTGGCTAGACTAGAGAATGCACACTGGTACAGATAGGAACTGGAAACAGGGAATCCAAGAGAGATGATCCCATCAGGACCAGTGGTGAGAGTGACAATATGGGTGGGTAGAGAGAAAGTGGGGTAGAAAGGGGGACCAATTATAAGGATCTATATATACCCTCTTCCCTGGGGTATGGACAACAGAAAAGTGGGCGAAGTGAGGGAGACATTGGACAGTGTAAGACTTGACAAAATAATAATAATTTATATATTATCAAGGGCTCATGAGGGAGGCGGGAGCAGGGAGGGAGGGGAAAGTGAGGGGGTGATACCAAGGGCTTAAGTGGAGAGCAAATGTTTTGAGAATGATTAGGGCAATGAATGTGCTTGACACAATGTATGTATGTATGTATTGTAATGAGTTGTATGAACCCTCAACAAAATCGTATAAAAAGGAAGTATAATAAAATCTCACTCTGAAAAACAAAAACAAAATAACCTCTGCTTCTGTTAGCATAAATAAATCTTTCACTATTGTAAAAGGTTCATGTTAATCCATGGTGTGATGTGTCAACATTAATACCCAAAATAGCATCAGCAGTAGATGAAGTATTGGTGAGAAGTGACACTCTGGGTGATCGTGTTTGTTATCTTTCTGTAATTTTGTCAGGAAGAAAAGTATAGAGAAACTATTTAGTTGGTATTACTTATAGAAAAACTGGTAAAAAACAAAAAATGAGCTCAGAATTTTAGAGGCACAGCTCAAATGCCTAATGAAAGACCTCTTGGCTTCCACTTGTGCCATGAAAGAAAGCTTTATCTATTTTAGTAACAGAAAAGGTACTGCTGAAAACAAAACCTAAAGTCTTATCATATAAATATCAGAATTAAAAAGGCAGCTTAATTCTCAACATAGACTGATGTTAGATGTCAAAATGCATGCTAGGAAGAAGCAGGATTCGGAAACTTGAGATGGGACTATCTAAGCTGATAATCCAGAAGTCACTGATGCCCTCGGTTCCACTGAGTCATTCTAGTCTCCAGCACCAAGCCTCCGATATGAAGAGCTTAATCTACTTCCAGTAACACCATGACCCCTTCCATCCACATTGGAGGACATTAGTTCAACTGTGCATGTTGATGTGGCTGCTCCTGGGGCCCTATCTGGAACATAGACCGAGCCAGATGGCTTACACAGTATCGCTGCATGATCCCAAGGAACACTTTCTGCCCCATTATTGCTTCCTTCCTCACCACTGGTTCTTGTTCACAAGCTTGCTGTCTTCATGAAATGGTGGGATTTTGACTCATTCTTTTTGTTACAGTGACCCTGTGTATTGTTTTCATCCTCTTTACGTGGTTCCTGTCTCATTCATTATTTGCCCATATAATTTTTCAATATTGCTACTCAAGGCTTGAAATGTTTTATTAATTCTTTCCATTTAAGATATGCTGAGCATATTCTTTGCTTCTTGGATGTCCTCAAATCACTGTCCTTTCAGGTCCCTCTTCATTCACAGAAACAAAAAGAAATTACAAAGTGAAGTCAGGTGAATAAGGTACATGGGGCAAGAGAGGCAAGCTATTTTTGTTTGTTTTATTTCCCCCCAAACTGTCACGCTGATATGGCTGTGTGATCAGGTGCATTGTCATAGTGGCAAGACCAGTTCCCAGTCTGACAAATCTGGCCATTTTTTTCGCATACTATTACACAATATTTTCAGAATTTAAGCACTTCAGATAAATTCTCTCTCTTTTTTAATTAAAAAAATCATTTTATTGGGGGGCTCATACAACTCTTATCACAATCCATACATACATCAATTGTGTAAAGCACATTTGTACATTTGTTATCCTTATTCTTTTTCTGTGAAGGTATACATTTACTTTAAAAAACTTATCTTACAAAATAGAACATATAGTATTTCCATATTTTTTACAATTTGTTTTAAAATTATTTCAGATTTATCAGGAGAGTTGCATATATAATACAGAGAATTCCCATAAAGCCTTCATCCAATTTCCTCTAATGTTAACATATTTTAAAACTATGATAAATTTACCAAAACTAAGAAATGAACATGAATTTCTAAAAAGAAAGTTTGGTTAACAATCTGGCCCAATGGAATAAACCACAAATACACACAGTTCGATATTTTCATCAGTTCAGGAAGTTGGTAGCCGCCCAGAAAATTACTTGTACATGTGAGTTTTCCCATAGAACTGTCCTTGTAAGCTGTGTTCAACATCACAAGTTTCTGAGGCATTTTTCCCAAGCAGGAAACAAAATTTCACAGCCACACACTGTTGCCATCCCAAAAAACAAGGTTGCAGCGAAACTACTTTTACAAAAAAATTCACTGTGACCTGAGAGAACCTTCCCATGTGACATCACTGGGCACACTAACCTTAGCGAGTTTCTCAATGCTAGTCTGGCGGGAAAAATGCACACTATGAATGCTCTCTCTGTCCAGCGTAATTCCATTTTTGGGGTGAGGGATCCCCTCAGAGTTAGGCTTATCTTTCTACTAGTGGCTGCTGTGTGTGAACTACTGAGTTGTGATTACGAGCCATCATGGCTCCTTATGGATATGATAACCATCAAGACTATTTCTATTTCAAACCACTGATTTCATTGAGCACAATGTTCCAGCTACTGCCTAATAACCACAAGCTGATATGTTAGTCTGGGTAGACTAAAGAACTAAATCTAGAGAGACTTATATGTGAATAAGAAAGAGCTTTATATACAAGAACAATTGAATATTGAGAAAACATCCCAGTCCAGTCCAGATCAAGCCCATAAATCCAATATGTCCGATACCAATCTATAAAGTCTTCTTCAAACTTATGAAACACATGCAATGATGCTGAATGCAGGAAAACCACAGGCCAGTGGGTAGAAGTCTTGTGGATTCTGTGGTGGTGTGAGCATCTCAGTGCTGTCAGGGGTCTTCATGTGGCTCCATCAGTCTTTTCTCCATGGGGATGTCTCACAGTGAGTGAGCTGCGAGAGAGACGGAGAGAGAGAGGGAGAGACTCCTACCTCCCAGGAGGAAATGTAGGAGTTTCCAGAATCCTCAGAAGGCCATTCCCAGAGGCCTCATTGGCTATATCCTCACTGACAGGCTAGATTTGCCCCCTAGACTCTTAATCCTCAAATTGCCACCAGATTATGTAACTACCCCCAGCTGACATTTGCTTACTCCTCCTCATGATCCCTTTAAAACCTTTTGTAGTGGCTTTCTGAATGCAAAACAAAAATAGCTGTGTACTAGGGTCTTGAATATTTTCCTTCTTTTACCATCCATTATTTATACTAGTAGTATGTTTGCCTTATTTCTTTAAATTAGCTACCCACCCTTAATATCTTTTCTCCCACACATTTATCTTTTGGGGAGCCCTGGTGGCTCAGTGGTTATGCGTTGGGCTGCTAACTGCAAGGTCAGCCTTTTGAAACCACCCATTGCTATACTGATGGAAGATGAGATTTTCCACCATGGTAAAGAGCTACAGTGTTGGAAACCACAGGGGCAAATCTATCCTGGCTACAGTGTGAGACATTAAGCTACCAATTAGAAGGTCCCCAGTTTGAAACAATAAGCTTCACTTGAGAAAGAAAGGCTTGCTACTCTGTCAAGAGTCAGAGTGGTGGAAACGCACAGGCGCACTTCTATTCTGTCCTATAGGGGGACTGTGAGTCAGCACCCACTGGGTGGCAGCAAGTTTGGATTGTATAGTCACTATGATTCAGAAGTGACTCAATGGCAGGGAGTTGGGTTTTTTTTATTCATCTTCCTATCTAGTGTTAGCTTTGAATAACTGCATCATGTTTTAAGCTATAGATCAAATTAAATCCCAAACAACAAAAAGAAAATTCCAACGCCCTCAATAATTTACTATAGAGGGAATATTGCCAGAGAGGACTTTAAAACTGGCAGAAATGCCCTACCTTCACAGGAATTAATTCCTATCCCCCATTCCCTTCAGGCTCAATTATTAAAGACTTTTCAGGCTTTCTTAAAATATAAATTTGTTAGCATAAATTTTTATTTTTGAAACAAAATCCCAACTTATCTATAAAGATAAATTCCCAGTGACAAGAGTGGTATGAATCAACCCAGTTATCTGCTCTTACCAGAAATCCAAGTAATTATTCTGTCTTTCCATGTTCTCTGGTGGTAAGCACATTTTCTTTTCTGTTTGCTTTTTTTTCCCTCTCAGCAGGCCCACCCATTGTTTCTGTAGGCTTTCTGCTGAAAAGTGGGCAATGCCTGTGTAGACTGTATTCCACTTGGAAGTTCCTTTATTTTGTTGCATGTATGCATGGTTTGTGCTTTGCTGTTTGGTCCCCAGGCAAAATTTTCATTGACATCAATAATAATGTCACTTGGGAATTTGTGTAATGAGAGGAGAGAGAGAGAGAGAAAATTGGGGCAGCAAAATATTCATTTTATGAGCTTTAAAATGAATCTGCTGAGTTGCATTTTTAAGAAGTGCCCACTATGTAGTATGCACACAGATGTATAAATACCTCTGAAAGAATTGGATTGTAGGAGATGGAAGTGGATGAAGAAATAGGAAAATGACCTATGTTCTGGGAAATAGCAAAGTGTAGTAGAAATAATTTGAGGATTAAAGCCAGAAGCCTAGGTTGAATGTCTGGTCCTTTGAGACCAACTTCATGACCTTAAAAAAATCTCTAGAATTTCCCTCATTGTAAAATTGGAATCATAATTCTAAATACATAGGTTTACTAGGAATATTGGCTAAAAGAAGCCTACAGCGTGCCTAGGATATTCCATAGCTCTTTGTTCCTTCTCCATTTTTCAAAACTCCTAGAACCCCCAAGGGGTCAACAGTATCCTTTGGAATTGATGATCCTGGAAGTCTCGCTCATCAAGCAGATAAGCATGTAGCAAAATGGGGTGTCTAGCTTTGAAACGGGCTAATACGTTTTTATTCTTCCCCTACAAGTTAAAATTTGTGCACCTAACTCGTGTCACACACCCCCTTTTAATAGCTCTTAGTTCCTTGTCCTCATCAGACTCAGAACCATAGACAGCACGTGGAAGAACAGGAGTATAATTCGAGCAGGGCATTAGAGATGTTCTCCTTAGTGGCACAATTATTTTATCTCTTTTTGTCATTCCCATTGGTGAATGTCTAGCCAGAGCGTGAGCAATGACGTGGATTGCAATTTAGTGACTGTCAGCTGTTCTTAATGTGCAATCTTACTTAATTCCTGGTCTATCCCTTGCTTAGGGCACTATCCACACTTTAATAATATACATTTATCTTTGCAATACATTGAAATTGCATAAAACCAAGTATAAAAAAGTTTAATTGTTCACCCACAGATAACAAGGATTAATTTTATGTGCATTACTTTCCAGTGTTTTCCTTTGAATACACTTATCTTGTAATTTTCACAGTTCTAAGATTTCAAGATGCATCATCCTTTTAATAGCAGTATTTTGGGGGCAGAGACATAGTAACACTTTAGCCTAGGTTTACATGCTTTGTAAGGTATTTCATTATTTTAAAATAATGAGAAATAAAATAACAACAAAAGCCACGGTACATATAATTCCTCTGTCCCAAAGGTATCCATCAACCGTCATGGACACTGTTCTTTTAAACACCTATTGAACTGTAAATTGGGCCACCAAACTGTATTAATGTGTGTTGTCTAATTATTTCCCAGGTCTCTGTGGAACCCTGGAGGTAAAATCTACATGTTTCCACCGATGAACACTGACTCCCTCTCCGCACCTGGCTGAAAACCCCTGGGCTCTTCTTTAAGAGATAACCTGTTCTTGTCTAGTTATACAGGCACAAAACGCAAATGTTTACAAAAACCCATTGCCATCTAGTCCACGTATTGCCTAGCAAACCCACAGGCAGAGCAGAACTGCCAAGGGGTGGGGGAGGAGAGGTTCCAGAGTTGCAGTCTTTTGTTTGAATTGTAATCCCTCATTTTATTGGGAGCTCTTACAGATGTCATAACATCCCATAATTCCAATAGTTCAAGTATAATTGTACAATCACTACTACCATCAGTTTCAAAATATTTGCTTCCCTCTTGAACAGATATCAACCTCCCTTTATCCCCTTCCTCCCCCACCCTTCCCTCCAGGAACCCTTGTTGTTACTGTTATATATTGTTATTAATATTCTATATAAATATATATTTTCCACCTACAATTCTGTTACGTGCTCCCCTCCAGTGGAGTTAGTCCGCATGGCTCTCAGTCCCCCTACCCCGCTGTCTTGACCCTAGCAGGCAGTCACTAGTTCCCCTGCAGCGCTGGACGGTGGGAACGACGCGCTGACCGGGGGTTACCAGGCAGCACTAACCACGGACGGCCCTGCGGGCTGCTCTGAGAGCCGATTTTGCGTTGCTCGGGGACTGGCTTCTCAGGCCGGCCACGTGGCCGCCTCTGCCGCAGCCGCGGGCTCCCGAGCCCCGGGTTTTAGCTTCCTTTGTCACCGAGACGTCGGCGGGATCCAGGGGGCCGCCCGCTCAGCCGGGCTCTCGCTTGCTCGCTCAGGTGACCGAGGGCCATCCTATCCGGGGAGGGGGCGGGGTCGGGGGCGGCGGATTGTCCTATCCGGAGAGGGGGCGGGGTATCTGGAGGTGGACTGTCCTATCCAGAGAGGGGGCGGGGTCAGGAGCGGGGTACTGTCCTATCCGGAGAGGGGGCGGGCCAGACGCTGGCAACGCTAGGGGACAGAGGGAGGCGAAGGGGGAGGGGAAAGGAAGGAGCAGGGGCGTTGAGGAACGAATGCAAATGAGAGGAGGCGGGGCAGCGACCGACAATTTGGCAGCTGAAATTGATGAGAATAACGAGGTTGACCCCAAGGAGCAGAACGAGAAGGCTGGACAGCGAGAAACAGTTAAACCTGAAACAAAGAAGAAGACTAGAGACCGAGTCACCTACCACTTCCTGTCGCTGCGACCACCTTCCTAGCAAGTCCCGCCGCCTTGCTCGTCTCGAGCAGCGCCACCTGCAGGTCACCCGGAGAACTACAGCTTCCCAGTCCTCGCCCCACCCAACCACCCAAACCAAGTCCTGAGGAGGGGAACATGTTTCTATGTCTTATTTACAGTGTATATTTTTGTACATATTGCTAGAGCCAACCCATTTTGATGACCCAACCAGCCCCTTGGAGTGTTCTCTCTCCTACTGCTGACTTGTGTAGGTGGCCATGTTCATTATAATCTCAAAGGAGGGGGGTGGGTGCAGGAGTGGGAAAACAACAAAAAGACACAATATTCTGACCATTCCTTATTTAATTAGTGAGTATTGTTCTGAGCATTGTGTGTGCTCTAGTCGTTAAACTGTAGATACTTTTTATAATACTAAGGTGAAATATTTCACTGACTTAGAGTTTTTGCAAATAAGCAAATACACACACACACACACACATACATACGAATACACGATAGTATACTGAAGGGGGGTGGATCGTTTTACTACCTTTCTTGAATGACTGGGAAGAAACAAAATGGTAAAAGAAAGTAAAAAAGTCCAGCCATCTTCTTTCCAAAAGATGACTGCATTGGAAGGGACATCAAAAATATTTTTAAAATAATTAAATTCTCTCTCTCTTTCTCCTCTTATTTGTGTTCTTCACTTCATTCCCAATTTATTAGTCAGTCCTTAGAGTATACACACACTATTGCTGGTGACCTCTGTCAGGTGAATTCTTTCAAGTTTTTAGCCCAGATGGATTTGTTTATTTTTTCATTCCTCATTGCTGTATTAAATTCAAAATGACATTTTAAACAAAATTTGAGAAACATAAGTTTTAAAATAGTTTTACTTCTCTTAAAATTAAATTCAATTTGGACCCCGGCCACCTGAATTAGTTAAATGTCACATCTCGTTTAGAAGTTTGTCTACCTTTTCTCGTGAGACTGTACAAAAATCGTAGGCTTATGCAATCTAATAATTTGGGCAGTGTGCTTCTGGAGACTTTCTGAAACCCAAAGAAACAGTTGATTCCCTGTAGGGCAAAGAACCCCAGAGTGCAGAAGTAGGGCGATAGTACTAGGAGCCTGAGAGAAAGGGAGATTTTTTCCCCCCTTCTGATTTCATAGAGTAGCCCAGACATGAAAGCTAGAACTTACTGCTTTCCAACATGGTTCATCATCTTTCAAGACACACAGATACTTAATTCTAGCCTTCCTTTCAGGTACTGATGCAGGACTGAGCCCGCAGCATGTAAGTGGAAGTGATATGCTGGACCTCCTGGCCTACAGTCTGCGTACACTTCTTTTGGGAGCACCTTAATGTGCCTTCCCTTTGACTGATGTTAGGACTCCGAGACAATACAGGTTAACATATCCACAAAAATCTGTTATATGAAAGAGTAGTGGGAAAACCACCTGGCAACCAGGACTATTTACCCCGAGGGGGTAAAATCAGTAAGTATTGGTATAAAATCATGAGAACTCATATTAAGGAAAAATATTAAAAGAAAAAGCTATTGTTCCTCAACATATCCTCCACCTCGGTTCATATGCATCTAAAGGCAGTGCCTATCTCTCTAACCCTTTCCAGAAGAATCCTGTGCTCTGCAATCCACACCACGTGCAGTGGCAGTTTTAGCACCCACTAGAGATTCAAATCTGATTCCATTTAAATATCCCTTGAGTTTGAGGGAACCAAAAGGAGTCAGAAGGAGCAAAGTTAGGGCTGTAGATTGGATGGTAAGATTTCCCAGCAAAATTCTCCTAGGACAGCCCTTGCTCCAACATGGACTGTGTGGGGGGAGGGTGGGGTGGCAATGGCTCCTCAGGACAACTTTCTCATAAAACTTCTCATTACCAGCTCCTGTGATCATGCTGTGCAATTTGGAGAGATACATCAAGATGGTCTCTTTGGAACCTGATTTTGATTGCTTAACATATCCCTGGGAAGCCTTATTTTTTTTTAAAGGCACTCTAAAGAAACGAAGACAAGTGCATTGTTGAGAGATTCCCCCCCCCCGCCCCCCCGTCATCCACTGTTTTCAGAGACATGTCTAAACACCTTTCATTTTCAAGAGCCCCTGCACGTGCAGATTGGAACCAGAGTAGCAATACTTTGGACTTTTCCTCCCAGAATTCCATTATGAGGAAGCATTGAAATGATAGGGCTTATTCATAGCATGTGTACCTCTCACTTACCTGAAAATTGGTACATGTAAATATATCATAATTCAATCATATTCCTATTTTTGGAGATTGTGTTTTATTTTGATTTCTCTACTAAAAATAATAGAACAATAAACATTCTTGAAGAAATATCTTTGCATATGTGTAAGAATATTTCTGAGAACATAGTTTTACATGTACAATTTGCAATCAAGTATATGGAGGATTTTAAATTTCAACATAAGTTTACAGAAATTAACAAAGTGCCCTTAGAAAAATCTGTACCAATTTACATTTCCCCAATGTGGGGATGGGGGATGGGGACTTTTTCACACCTTTCTGGGCATTGTTGATTTATTACTTCCTGGCAATAAAATATTACTGCTTATTTATTTTTAAGGCTATTTCTGCCTCTCTGAATCCTAGAATCAAAAAGATATTCTACATATTCTTCTATGTGTGTTTGTATATGCAGGAGTGTATCCCCTCTGAAAAAGCCTTTACTGTTTTCCAATAGATAGCAAATCCTTCCAGCAACACTTAATTTCCCTTTTCTTCCTCTTATAAAATGTTGCATTTACCTCATACTGAATTTCTACACATCATCTATATCAACTTGATATTTTCCTTGATCCGTATATTGTATGAAAAAATGTAAATCTTACCTTTCCCAAAGCCCATCTGTAGACAATTGGACATCCCCTCACAGAAGGGTCACAAGGAGGGGGCAAGCCAGCTAGGGTACAGTATAGTACCAATGAATCGTACAACAGTCTTTGAGTTCTTTAATGCTTCCTCCCCCGCCCCCCAAGCCCCTCAACTTTCATGACCCCAGTTCTACCTTACAAATCCGACTAGACCAGAGCATGTACACTGGTACAGATAAGATCTCTTGACACAGGGAATCCAGGACAGATAACCCCCTCAGGAACAATAATGGGAGTGGTGGTATCATGAAGGTAGGGGAAAGGTGGGGGGGAGATAGTGGGGGCTGATTGCAATGATTAACATATTACCCTTCCCTCCCTTAAGGGTAAAAAAATGACAGAAACAAAAAGGATACAGCAAGTGGTGTAATATATGAAAATAAAAATAATTTATAATTTATCACAAGTTCATAAGGGTGGGAGCATGGGGGATGGAGGAGGAAAAGGAGGAGCTGATACCAAGGGCTCAAGTAGAAAGAAAATATTTTGAAAAGGATGATGGCAACATATGTACAAATGTGCTTGACATAATGATGTATTAGGAGCTGTAAGAGTCTCCAATAAAAGGATTTATTAAAATTAAAAATATATACCTTAACGATTGTATATTACTCAAGTGGATATATATTAATGCATTTAGTTTATTTTCTGCTACAAAAGTTGGTTTATATTTATTATTTGTTACATAAACAGTTTTGCGTGTGAGGCGATGATCTAAAACGTTAACATAATTTCTTCAGGATATATTTTTGAATTAGAATGATATGCATGTGTGTAAAGCTCTTAAAATATATTTTCAAGGGTTATGACAATCTACACTTGTACAACAGTGTGTAAGAGTGCCTTTTCATTATACCCCTACCAGCATTTATAACTTTAAGAAAGTTGGCTAATTGGAGAGGCTAAAATAACATCTTGATTTAATTGTGAGTTTTGATTGCAACTTAATTTCTTTTTAACATAATTGTTAACACTGCACACCTTTATTCAAACATTCAGTAAGAAAGATACTGTCTGGAAAAATTAATCCTAAAGTCTTTAAATAGTTCAAATGATGTTCATTAATTGGTTGGAAAGAACTTCGTAATTTCTATGCCTTAAGTCGGATGGTACTAAGATTATCATCTATTTGACTTGACATCTCGACTCAATCTGCAGTTATTCAAGTTGTGCTGTTATGTGGCTAGGGCACAGCTGCTTTCTGGAGGTTATTCAAGGGACCAGAATATTTATATGGGAACTTGGTCTTGGTCCAGCTATCATGTACCAGAAGTATTCACTTCACCTTGGCCTGTGTACCCCTACTTTTGTAAATGCCCCTAGGAATAGTGGTTTAGGCCCACTTATTCAAGGTTAGGTTCAATCTGTCTCTCACAGAAATTTGATAGCATTCTCTGCGAAGACTATTTTGTCACAGGAAGTTCATTCCTCATGTAAGCATTAAAACCCACCTTGCCCTCACCTTTCATTCTGTCCAGTGCCGCATTCGTGGGCAGACTGTGGTTTGCCGGTGAACAGTGCCTTCCTGTTGTACACTAGCACCTTTGTTGCAGCTAAAACATCTGGGGAATTCAGGAAATTATATATGGGAAGCTGAATTCCAGAAGCTGTTCGGATTAGTGGTAAATAATGTTTGCAATTGTAAATGAACTATATATAGCCTGTGACTTACCGCTAGTGTTCTCAAGAATGTCACAGAGGAGGGGAAAGAGGGACAGGAAGTTGAAGGGCAATTTCTACTCCTGATTTATTATTACATAGGATCTTTCTCAGGAGTACATGTGCCTGTTTTGTAAGCTCCAGTGCACACCAGAGGCTAACATGTGCTTTTTCTAATTCACTGTAAGCAGTCAGCGTCCTATTGTCATAAGACGGGATGGAATTAACAGTTCCCAGAGTAAAGAACAGACATTCACTGCGACATTGAAGTATGTCTTTGAATAGTTGGGCTCACCACCCAAAGGAGATTAAAATAGAAACTAAAAGAAGCTTGAATCAAACAAAACCAAAAGTCACGTTGATAGAGTTGATTTGAACTCATAGAGATCTATTGTAGGGTTTCTAAGTCTATAATCCTTACAGGGACAGAAAGCCTCACAATTCTCCCTTGTAACAGCTGGTGGTTTCGAACTGTTGAGCTTGTGGATAGGAGCATAATGTGTACTACACTGCTCTACCATGACTCTATTGGAATCATACTAGTAGCAGTTTAATTAGAGGAGCCTGGAGGAGACCTGTTGTTCGGTACTAAAGGTTAATCGAGCCCGAGGTAGAAGATGTGAATGGAGAGAGCAGATGGGGTGGTGTGAGCATGGAAAGCTGAAAGTTTCCATGCAGCTTTATAACCATTTAAAGAAGCTTAGGTGGCAGTAAATTTATGTTCATAAGGGAAATGCAATTTGGAAAAGGATGACAGGGTTGCACTTCATTGTACACTTAGAAAGCATTGAGTTAGTGTATATTTTGCATTGTCTGTTTCCAAGTTGTCTTGGTAATAGACATGGGAGTAAGAAAAGAGAGACTCCTTCCCCCACTAAAACTGAATCTCCCATGCAAAACCAAAAAAAAAACCAAAACCCCTCCTACTCTGCATGCATTCCTTTTTCCAATACCATATTCTTCCATTATAAATCAGCATCAAAAAGCTGTAAATAAGATATTTGAGATATCAGTTTAGTCAGCTTTCTATTTATTAAACCAATTATAATCATGAACACACAAAGATTTTTATAGATTCTTTAATTCAGTGGCAGAAAGGATAATATATCAATTCTTTGCAGATTATTATAAATATTTGCTTGTGTTTTAAAATACATCTATTTAAAAATAAGAACAAAGTTTTGAACTTGATCAATGATTAATATACATTTCTAAAAACAGATATACTATAGAGCTTAAGAGGAAAGAGTTTAAGACCTCTTTAAGGATGGACTGATACTGATCTTAAATATTGGTAAGTAATTTGTCTTAACCACATAATTTCATTTGTTTATAAATTAAATACATATCTATATGCTTGTTTTGGCTGCATTCTCTAGAGATACAGAATCAGTGAAGCTTGTGTGTATGTGTATGTGTGTGTGTGTGTCTGTGTGTATAATTGTATACCAAGAAAAAGGATCACACATTTGTAGAATCAGGCCATTCAAGAACAAGCATGGTATAACCCTGTGGGTCAGATGTTAATCTGAGGCTCATTCAATTTTGAGTACCTTCAGTGGCTGGTGGAACTCAAGATCAATAGGAAGACAACAGGATGATGGCAACAGTGGCAAATGAATCCAAGGTCAGCATGGCAGGCATGTGACTGGAAAGGTGAATGACTCTGAGGCTGGCAGTCCACTGATGGTTCTTTGGATCAGCAGAAAATATGGTAGGCTGTTGGCTTAAGTCCAATGATCCAGCTAATTAAGTCACCTTGGTATATCATGTCCTTTCAGTTGAATAAACTAATGTGGTCTCTTTTTCTGGGGACCTATATTTCTAAATGTGTCTAAGCAAAGGCGTTCAACTGTGTGGGCCATAATAAACCATGGCTAACCTTGAGAAGAATGGGAATTCCCATTCAAAGTAAACATTGTTGTCCTCATGTGGAACTTGTACAACGATCAAGAGGCAGTTGTGAGAACAGAACAAGGGAACATGGCATGGTTTGAAGTTGATCCTCTCAACATGTGTATTTAATCTGTATGATGAGCAAATCTTCAGAGAAACTGGAATATATGAAGAGGAATGTGGTAACAGGATTAAAAGAAGGCTTATTAACAACCTGTGTGTGCAGTTGGTACAATCGTGCTTGATGAACGTGAAGAGGACTTGAAACACTTGCTGACAAAGATCAGGGATTGTAAATTTCAGTATGGATTACTATTCAATATAAAGAAGACCAAAATCCTCCTAATTGGACCAATAGGCAAGTAAGATCATGATAAATGGAGAAAAGGTTGAAATTGTCAAGGATTTTGTCTTGCTTGGATCCATAATCAATGCTCATGGAAGCAGCCATCAAGCGTTCAAAGGACATGTTTCATCATGTGAATCTTCTACAAAAGACTCTTGAAAAGCAAACATGCTTACTTTTGAGGACTTAGGTGAGCCTGACCCAAGCCATGGTACTTTGAATCGCCTCATATGTTTGTGAAAGTTGGGCATTGAATAAGGAAAGTCAAAGAAGAATCAATGCATTTGAATTGTGGTGCTGGAGAAGAACATTAAAAGTACAATGAACAAACAACTCTGCCTTGGAAGAAGTATGGCCAGAATGCTCTTTAGATGCAAGGATAGCAAGATTTCATTTTACTTACTTTGGACACAAAATCAGGAGAAAGCAGTCCCTGGAGAAGGACATCATGCTTAGTAAAATGGAGGGATAGAGAAAAAGAGGAAGGCGGTAAATTATATGGAATGCCAGTGACTATAAAAATGTTGTCAGCCATAGGAACAATTGTGAGGATCTCACAGGACAGTGTAGCTTTTTGTTCTATTATGCACAGGATCATCATGGGTTGAAACTGACTCGATGCCACTTAACAACAATCTCTAAACAGAAATTTAGCAAATTTTCCCACATTTTGCACAGTAAGAGTTTTAAATGAAATTTGTACCTTTAAATAAAAAGGAATATGTATGTTATATGAATATATTATATATTAAAATATATTTAATAGATATTATTTAATAAAATCATGTTTATATATATAAAAAAAGACTTAGAAAGGTTTTTGTCTACAAGCTCTAAATTTTTTCTTTTGAACAGGTAGAAAAATTGGCATTAATGAAATGTCTAGGGGAAAAAGTTAAGAAACAATCTTTAGCAAAGCATTTTGTAAATAGTTCTATGTCTATTGGCTTAAAGTCTTTAAGATATTTCAGTAAATCATGGTCTGCTCAAATAACTTCTTTAAAATGCCTCCTTATATTAATGCCCTAATCAGCTGCAACCAATTTGTTATGACATCATTCTTATTTTACAAATGAGCATAGCTTGACTACTCTCCCCTGTGACTAAAAGCACAAGAACTTGTATTTAAATGAAAACTGCAAGATACAGTTGCCATTTGGTATGGATATGGTTTATGTTGCCATTAAAAATATAATCAAATTTATGAAAACCAGATTTTAAAATGATGATTTGGCTAAAGATTCAGTCTGTATAGTCCATTCCTGTGCCACATTCCTAGAAGCAAAGTGAGAGGGTGAGCTCTAAAAAGGCATACGAAAATTTCATTCATTTATATACATATTTTAATAGATTTCTAATTGGATTGCATGATTACATCTGGAAAGCAGGAACAGGAAGTGAAGAAAATGTGTCTCCAGGCATTTCCTTTTTAGGGATCATTGAGAAACAAGCCACAGACTGACACGGGAGAGAGATGGGGATTGTATTCTTAAAATGGAAGAATACAAGCAACCAAGTATCCTCCAAAAGTTACGCTTCTGAAGTCAAACATCTGCAATCTAGCTGGGATGGCTGACAATTTTTACATTGGAATTCCTATCATTACTACGATTACTCATTCCAACCAAGGCTAAGTCATTTTATTTGCATTAACTAAATATATTATGAATAGAAGTCAAGCTGGTTATTGCAATAAATGGAATATGGAGATTCCATTTACTTCTCTGGCAGAAACCCAATAGCTTTTCATTTTCCCCTTTGCCCCTTTACAATGAACACAGCTGGGATCCTGCACATATGAAACAAGTAGTGTTGGGCCATGGTTTGTCCCTTTATCCCACATTTGACAGTTTTGAATGAATATAACTTTGACTAATATCAAAGTGATTTTAACAGGTCCTCAAATCATTAAAATGAAAACCGGCATTTATGCCAATAAAATGCATAGAGATTTCTACTTGTTTGATAGAGATAGAAACTCAAATTTTACAGTAAAGCAGAATGTAGAATATATAGTCACCATGTCTCTGTAAATTCTTTTAAACTATTAAACAAAAATCAAATTATGAAAATTTTACATAGCCTGGAACCTTTATAAACTCGGTTATTAGTTACTCCCTGGATCCTGTGCCCTTTAGGAACTTTACTGTGAAGATTTAGTGTTTTTCTCTGATATTCTTTTGAAATATGATTTAATCCTCCCCATTCACCATCACGGTGTAAACAGATCATTATATTTCGTGTCCTTTAACCTAGTTATTCTTCATCAGTTCTGCAGCTCTTCTTCATAGTCACAGCCAGGCAGGCCTCTTCTGCTTCTCTGGCATAATCTTATTTCTTGCAATGCGTTTCTAGTTACTGACCCTGCTCTGCCTTTCCTTTTCTGTAATATGTGGCATTCATTGACTTTAATATTCTTCTTCAAACACATTTTGTCACATTATTTTCTTACCAAAATATAGACCCTCCTACAAACTTATGCAGAATCTTTTTCTCTTCCCATTCTTTCTGCAAATCAGTACTCTCCCCTCTTTCAAAACACGCATCCAGAAAAAAAACTTTTTCTAAAGCCCCAAAATTAATTGCACTTGGCACCAACTTTTCCTTTACTATTTGTGCTTTCTTGATTTGACATATAGTTTGACTAATGACTTGTGATTTCATAAATTAATTTCATGGATGATTTTTTCCCCCCAAATAAAATATACTTCCTTCAGGATCTTCTCTAATACTTTTGCTTACTTTACACCAACTAGCAATTTGGATTTTGCACAATGGACACCCAATAAAGGCTTTTAATTAGCCATTATTTACTACAGACCTATTTTGATGTGGGTGTTTTTCTTCTTTTAATTGCCTGGTTACCTAACTATAATGGTCTTTACAGCCTTGAGGTCATTCACAATCCCTTTCCTGTTCTTTGGCCAGGCTATTATTGTCACCATGTTAAGCTTCCCTTGGTTTCTGGATGCCCTTGGTTTCTGAGCACCAGATAAGCAAACCTCTGTCTCTGCTTGAATGGGTTCTGTGAACTCACACAGCTATGTTGTTATTCTGCAAAAGCAAGACAGCATTCTAAGGCATTAAAACCATGCCTTACTTGTACACAGGACAAGAAGTACATTACAGCCTATATTACTAAGGTATTTTTCTTGTAATATTTTTGGAAGAACATTCATGTTAAGTATAACACAAATAGAAACTTACACAAATGTATGTATTTTCATAAATTCTGCAACCCAATTCCCTGTAAAGACTTCTCTGAACAGGGGATGGAAACACACAACCCCCTTTAGTTCCTAGACTTTTTAATATATCATTTCCTTAGTCTTCTTTACAGCGTTAGCTCAAAAACATGCTTCAGTTCACACTATAATTTAGTTTGTCCATTTATTTTTATCTCTTGTAGTTGTTTTTAAGATAAAGAACAATTGCTTCTTAAATATTAACTTCACATGAATGTTCAGGAAGCTTCCTTTTCTGGATTTGGATTTTAACTTGCATATACGATGTGTCTATCCAATCGTATGAGCATATCTTTCATATATATCTCACATATATAGATATATGCATCATCCTCCTAGCATAGATTATATTGGTCCTTAATTTTCATCTTGACTTCTGAGTCATTAGCATAAAATATCTCTGTTACTGTCAGTTTTTTGTTTTGTTTTTTTTAATTTCAGGTTTTTAAATGGTGGAATAAAAATATATGGTACTGAAGTCAGGGAGAACGACAATATAAAAGATACTTGAATGTGCTAAATTAGTCATGGATACTTATAGAACATGAAGGGAAGAGCTATAATATTCATGAAGATTATTTTTCATAAAGATTTTTTTTCACTAGAGAAGCACTTTGGAAGATAATGTTAAGTACAATTCAGAAAGTAATTTTCTTTCAAGGGGTTCAAGTAATTTGCAAACATTATCTTTTTAATATAACCTTTTAAGGATATTGAAGAGTGAGTAAATTATGATAATCTCATTTCAAACCAACTAAAAAGGCAAAAAGAAAGGGTGCTGAAAAGTAAGCATATTAAATAATCTAACCTAACACACAACCTGCAGCTCTGGTGATGCTGTGAGTTACACTTTGGGCTGCTAACCACAAGGTTAGTCCTTTGAAAGCCCCAGCCCCTCCATGAGAGAAACATGAGACTTTCTATTCTCATTAAGATTAACAGTCCCGGAACCCACAAGGTGTCCTGTCAGGTTGCTGTGAGTTAGAATTCACTTGATGACAATGAGAAAGAGTTGACAACCTAGGAATTCCTGTAAGGATTTGCCATTTCTGATATAGGACATCTGGTTTATCAATACCAAACATAAACATGAAAAGTAAGGTGAAGCCTAGAAAACATATATTTTATCAAACTTTTGAAATCAACAGAAGACGAAATCTTGAAAACCAGCAAAGAAACTGAAGCATAGCTTTTTATTTGGAATTATGATGAGAAATAGCATCTTCCTAGCAAGACTGAATCAATTTGTAACGGCCCTGTGGGATAGGGTAGAACTGATCCTGTGGGCTTCTGAGACTAACGCTTCTTCACAGGAGTAGAGGGTCTCATTGTTCTTCTATGGAGCTGCTGGTGGTTTCAAACTGCTGACTTTGAAATTAGCACTCAAACCTAGACAAATAAGTCTATTGCCATTCAATTGGATTTTGACTCCATAGACAGACTAGAAATGCCTGTAGTGTTTCCAAGGTTGTAAATAATTATAGAACCAGATTGCCACATCTTTCATGCATGGAAGCAGAGAGTAGATTTGAACCACCAATCTTTTGGCTTGTAGCCAAGCCACCATGACTCCTCCATAGACATCTACGGATTGCTAAATGACTTTAAGCCTTATTGAATAAAAATATGGATAATGTCAAGGAACGGGGTGGTTAGTTTTTAATTTGCATATTTTAGCTTAGGACACAAATGGAGCACATTTTATAATGAAGTCAATATAACAAACGAATAAATTTCCATGTGGGAAAATTTGGAGGTCTGGCCTATGATGCTCTTGGCTCATATTTCTTCACTTCTAAATTCAAAGGAAGAGCTTGGAGGATATTAAATCAAAGTGGAATATTTGTGTTTTAGGTAAAAGAGCATTATAGTGTAACATCTGAATCTGAAGAGTCATTCCTCTTTAGCTATCTAAAAATAAGCTATATTTTTATAATACCTGGAAAAGATCAATAGGCATTTTATTTTTGAGTTACAATGAATATGATACTTTAACTTTATTTCTGTAGCAAGTCTCTGAGGGTAATTCTACTCTTCAGAACAATAGTGACAATTTAATTCCTTGAATTAAAACAGGTGCTGTAGCAAATACACTGAAATACCAGTACAATATTATTCATCATGATGTTGAATCCAGTATTATCTAAGTGGGTTTGAATTATCAACACAACCATCCAGGTTCAAATGTACAGAATTAAACACACACACACACACACACACACAAACAAGGAGTAAATTTTTCAAATACAAATCTAATAATAAGGCCTATACCAGGGCTTGTTACAGTGTTAAGTCAACTATTTGGAGTTCTTTAGATAGTAAGGTTTTCTTCAAAAGAAGAAAGAATATATGTTCTTATGGAAGTATAGTCTTATTCTTATTTGCATTCACGTGTCAATTTGTGTAGATACTGTTTTGTTGATAGCTTTCACATTTTAAGTGCCATTTAATTTGCTTAGGTCATGGCAAATCAATGAATAAGTAGTTGCTTTAGTATTTTGAACTCACAGAGCTATCTTTGTTTAGTTTCTTAATGCAAAAATCATGGCGGGTTATTTTTGAAAATGGAGAGGTAAAAAGTTCACGTAGATTATCCTCGTATGATTGTAGGTGGAAAGAAAACAGAAATCAAGAATCGTGGTTCATATTTCTACAGGTGTCCTCATAATTTTTTTTCTTACTACTGTCAGTTCACACAACATTTAGAAGTGTATTGTCACACACGGATCTGAATTTACTTTTGAAAAGAGTTGAAGAATGTTCTGCAAAACTGTTAAAACTACTTTAAGACATTAAGCTTCTCAGAGTCAAAAATGTAATGTTGTCTTTATCAGATCATTTCTTCCATGAGAAGGAAATAATGTTTTAATCCAAGTTAATATTGGTTGAATTGAGTAAACAGAATTGAATCAGTCTGAAATGTTTTTACAATAGATTGCTTTAAGCTGGATCTACACACTGGCTCTCCCAAACTTTATAGAACTGAAGCACTCACTAGACAATGGGGATGAAGTTGCTAGCATTAGAGTGTTGTTACAAGGATTCAAAAGGACTTCAGTGGCACAGGGGGTTATGTGTTGGGCTGCTCATTGCAAAGTCAGGGGTTCAAACCCACCTGCCATTCATGGGGAACCTTAGGGAACAGTGCTTCTCTATCCTATAGGAGCACCATGAATCAAAGTTGAGTCAATGACAGTGAGTTTCTGGTGTTTTAGAAGATTCAATGAGACTGTATGTAAAAATGCTATTGCACTGCTTACCACACAGTAAATGGGTCTCCCCAAGTTCTCAACCCCACATTGCATGAGTAACAGAACCTGTTGGCTCCTTCTAGAAAGATTATTTTAATATTATCTCCTCTCTTTTTCTCTAGATACTCTTGTTGCTCGATGCCTTCAAGTCTGTTCTGACCCATAATCACACCATTCCCAATCAAGCCAAACACTTCCCAATCGTGTGATATGTTGACAATTGTTCTTATGCCTGAGTTCAATGCTGTAGGCATGGTGACAATCCATCTGCTTGAGGATCTTCCTCTCTTTTGTTGCCCCTCCACCTTAGTAAACATAATGTCCTTCTCCAGGGCCTAGTCTCTCCTGACAATGTGTCCAAAGTATGTAAGACTCTGTCCTACTCTCCAAGAAGCACTCTGGTCATATTTCTTCCAAAACAGATCAGTTTGTCCTTCAAGCAATTTATGGAACCGTCTAGATTCTTTTCCAGCCCCACAACTCAAATGCATCTATTCTTCTATGATCTTCCTTATTCGATGTCCAACTTTCACAAGCATATGAAGCAATCGAAAATTCTATGACTTGAGTCAGGTGGACCTTAGTCCTCCATGAAACTTTCTTGCCTTCAGCATTCTAAAGACATTTGTGCAGCAGGTTTACCCAATGCAATGGCTCTTTTGATCTCTTGATGGCTGCTGCCATAAGCATTGATTTTGGATCAAAGCAAGACAAAATCCTTGACAACGTTAACTTTTTCTCTAATTATCAAGATGTTTCCTACCTACTGGTCCATTTGTGAGGAGTTCGGTCTGTTTTACATTGAGTAATCCAGACTAAAAGCTATAATCCTTGATTTTCATCACCAAGTGCTTCAAGGCCTCCTCACTTTCAGCAAGCCAGGTTGTACCATCTGAATATTGCAGATTGTTAATGAATTTCCCTCCAATCCTGATACAAATTCTTCTTCATCTAATCCAGCAGCTCTAATGATTGGCTCATCATACAGATTGAGTAAGTATGGTGAGAGAATACACTCTTGGTGCAAACCGTTCCTGATTTTAAACTATGCAGTATTTACTTGTTTTGTTTGCACAATTACCTCTTAATCCATGTACAAGTTCCACACAAGCACAGTGACATATTCTGAAATTCCCACTCTTCTCCAGGTTATCCATAGTTTGTTCTGGGATTATCAATAAAATGCAAGTACATATCTTTCTGGTATTCTCTACTTTGAGCCAAGATCCATTTGGCACCAGCAATGATATCCCTTGTTCCAAGTCCTCTTCTGAATCTGACCTGAACTTTTGGCAGCTCCTTGTCAGTGTACTGCTACAATCATTGTTGGAAGACATTCAGCAAAATTTTACTTGCATGTAATATCAATGATATCGTTCCATAAATTGAGCATTCCCTTGGGTAGCTTTTCTTTGGAATACAAATATGGATTTATTTTAGTCAGTGAACCAAGTAGCTGTCTTCCAAGTGCCCTGGCATAGGAGCTCAGAAGCAACAAAGCCCACATGGAAGCAGCACACCAATATGTGCGATCATGAAGGGCCGAGGGGACTAGGTTCAAAGGCGGAGGGGAAAAATATCATACCATCTTGAATGAGGGGAGCATGTGATGGGGACCTAATGGCCATCTGTAGACAACTGGACATCCCTTGCAGAGGGGCAGTGGGGAGGAGATTAGTCACTCAGGGTTCAGGGTAGCAATAATGAAACAACCTTCCTCTAGTTCTTGAAAGCTTCCTCCCCCCAACTATCATGATCCAAATTCTACCTTGCAAACCTGGTTAGACCAGAGAATGCACAGCGGTTCAGTTGGGATCTGGAAACACAGGGAATCTAGGACAGATGAGCCACTCAGGACCAACAGTTTGAAAGGCGTGATACTGGGAGGGAAAGGGGTTTAGAAAGGGGGAACCGATCACGGGGATCTACATATAAACTCCTCTCTGGGGATGGGCAACAGAAAAGTGGGTGAAGGGAGATGCTGGGCAGTGTAAGATAAGATAAATCAATAATTTATAAATTATTAAGGGTTCATGAGGGAGGGGGCGCAGGGAGGGAGAGAGAAGGTAAAAAGTAAAACGAGGAGCTAATCCCAGGAACCCAAGCGGAAGTCGGATTTTGAAAATGATGAAGGCAACAAATGTATAAGTGTGCTTTACACAATTGATGTATGCATGGATTGTGATAAGAGTTGTATGAGCCCAAATACAATGATTTTAAACAAAACAAAACAAAAACAAACAAATAAATAAATAAATAAATAAATACATTTTTTAAAGAGGGGGAAAATTCCTGGCATAGATGAATAAGTGTTTCCAATGCTTCATCAGCTTGTTGAAACATTCAATTGATAATCCATGAATTCCATGAATTCCTGGAGGTTTGATTTTTTCCTTCAGCAGCATCAGTTCTTAGTAATGTGCTCTCTAAATGGTGGAATGTCTGCTGGTATGTTGTTTTTTTTTTTATTCAATGATTCTATGTGTTTTTCCATCTTCTTTTGACGCTTCTTGAATCATTGGATATTTTGTTGGTGCAAACCTCGATATTGCAACTTGAGGCTTGAATTTTTGTTGAGTTCTTTCAGTTTAAGACATGTTCAACATGTTCTTCCTTTCTGGTTTTCCGACTCTAAATCTCATCATATTTTTCTTTACCTTCTTGAGCTGCCCTTTAAATTTTTCTATTCAGCTCTCTGACTTCATTGTTACTTCCATTTGCCTTTGCGACTCTGATTAAGAGTAAGTTTCAGAGTCTCTTGTGGCATCCACTTTGATCCTTTCTTGCTTGCTTGCTTTATAAATTACCTTCGTCTTTCACCATGAATAATGTTCCGGATGCCCTCCCAATGCCTTCTGTCATTAATGTTCATTGTGTCAAATCTGTTCTTGAGGTGTTCTCAAAATTCAGGTGGAATTGACTCAAGATCGTATTTTGGCTTTTATGGACTTGTTTTAAATTATCTTTAGCTTCAAACCGAACCTACATATAAGTAATTGATGCTTTGTTCCACAGTCAGCCCCTGGCCTGGTTCTATCTGCTAATATTGAGCTTTTCCATCATCTCTGCCCTACATGTATTCAATTTGATTTCTATGTGTTTCATCTGGAGAAGTTCATGTGTATTATTCCATTTGTGTTATTGAAAAAATCTATTTGATATAAACAAGTAATTGGTCTTGTAAAATTCCACCGTTTAATCTCCAGCTTAGTTTCTATCATCAAGTGCATGTTTTCCAACTGCTGTTCCTACCTCTTTGTTCCCAACTTTTGTATTTCAATTGCTAATAGTTATCAATGCATCTTGACTGTACTTCTGATCAATTTCCAAGTAAAGACTTGGTAGAATTCTACAATTTATTCTTAGCTTTTGTTGTTGGTACATAAATTGCCATGGTAGTTATATTCATTGAATTTCCCTGGAGGCAGGTAGTCATACACCTATCACAGACAGCACTGTACTTCAAGAATGACTTTGCAATATACTTTTGGACATGAATGTCATGGTATTCACCTTGATTGTGTTATTCCTGGCATAGTAAATCACAGGATTTTCTAATTCAAAGTTCCAGTTCAGTTCAGCTCACTATTGCCTATGCCAGTGGTTCTCAACCTTCCTAATGCCACGACACTTTAATACAGTTCCTCATGTCATGGTGACCCTCAACCATAAAATTATTTGTGTTGCAAAAAAATTATTTGTTGCTATTTTATAACTGTAATTTTGCTACTGTTATGAATTGGGAAACCCCTGTAAAAGGGTTGTTTGATCCCCAAAGGGGTCGTAACCCCAAAATTGAGAACAGCTGGCTTAGACCATTGACATTTATGCATTACATTTCATTTTGACAACTCCCAATTTTCCTAGACTCATACATCATTATTTAGTAATATATTTTAAAAGCCTGATGCTGCAGAAAAGAAAGCAGTCTATTCTTAGTGTAGACAATCTGGCCTCAAGGGTATAAAATAACCTTAGATTAATACACTCAATCTTTTTAAATGTCTAAGTTTCAATAATTATGCTTTCTCAAATTTTGTGATAAATACTGTTTAATTGCTATGGAAAACCTACTTCTAAGTATTGAATCACAGCTAAATTCCAGTGAAAATTCTCACCTGAGATAGATTTGAGAGCAGAAAATAGTTGTGTCCTCCTGGGCTCTCACTACTCATTTTTAAGGTGGCTTTGAGATGATTCCAGAGGGAACATTGGCCTGAGACTCTTCCAGAGTGCCACCTTTAAGAAAGGGACTTAATCCTGAGCTATGAGTTCATTTTCCAATAACTCGAGACTTTTTTTGAATGGAGGTTCTTAATGAGATCAAACTTAACATATGCCAATTATTAAAAATAGATTCTAGTCAGAATCATCATACTGATAAAACTAATCGCCATGTGTGTTGAAAATACTCAAGCTCTATACTAGTACCAAAGATTGGCCATTTGAACTCATCCAGATATCCCCAAGAAGCCAGGTCTGCATGTGTGCTTTCAAACATCATAGCTTGGAATACCTTATAGGGCATTGTACTATTTTGCCCTCATGTGATTATCATGAGTCAAGACTGACATGATGTTTCTTCTTGTTTTTAGGGTCATTGAGTCAATTGTGAGCCATAGCGATACTGCACAACAGAACAAAACACTGCCCAGTCTTACACCATCCTCAAAATTGTTTCTATGCTTGAGTCCATTGTTGCAGCTGCCATGTCAATATTTCATAACAGATAACAATAACAAAGTCTGGGTTACTCATGTCATTTTCAAATCTATGTTAGTCACACACTATATTGAGAAATTTTGCTAAATTTTTGTGGCCTGTACTAACAATAAGGTGTCCTTGTGGTGCAGTGGCTTAAAAGTTGAAGAGCCAACCAAAATCAGTAGTTCCAACTTACCAGTCATTCTTTAGGAAAAGGTTAGTCTTAGCATAAAGATGAGGCATGATGATTTACAGCTTCAGAAACTCTACAGAGCAATTCTACTCTATCCTATCGAGTAGCTACAAGTCAGATTGGACTTGTTAGGCATAGGCTTGGTTTCAGAGGTTTTATAAAATTGTGTAATGGATGAACTGTTTTCATTTAAATAAATGCATTACAAATGACATCTTGTATTTCTAATACAAACATGAGGAAACAAAAGTTACATGTCATAACTGCAAGGTGGAGAAATGCATGCAATACTGTATATGTATTTGCAGTTTTTGAAAGGCATCTGTTTGCCAATCAAAGTCATCAGTTCTCTCATAGAAGTACACCTTATATGGGGAAACCTCTATGTATATTAGCACTGAGTTTTTATAAGCCAATAAAATTATCCTTGCAAACAACATACATTGCTGTTTTTGTGCCCCCCCCCCACCTGATTCAAAAGCGTTGTTTCCATCTCCAAACCAGATATAAGATTAAATAGATACATCTCATAAAATGTTTTTCTAATATAGCTACACTTTGTGTCTATTAATCTCTGTATCAGCAAGAAAAGGTGAAAATCTTCCACAGTTTTATACTCTACTATTCACTGTATATGTTTATACAAGTTTACTGGTTACCTCAAAACTCCTCTTTAAAGCAGAATATATTTCAATATATTTGGTTATAAAACACAGCAATACATAAGCTTGTGTATTGCATTCTTCATGGCTCATACAAGCTTCTGGGTGCTGATTCAATAAAAACAAACAAACAAAATGAACAAAAAATCAAAACAAATATTGAGTCTGATATATTCAAAGCAGTTCATTTTAATCTAATATGACAACAAAACTTCACATTTATTTCATGAGCATTTTCAGCTTGCTCAACTGTTTTACTAGAGCTGCTCCTCTTAGAGGAAGGGACCTCAGAAACAGTACAATTCATAGGATGCACTTGTCATGTCTGATGCTGGGTTTCGTGCCATAGTGAAATGACATGCCACATTCTGATATTTTTATGAGATCATGTAAGATTTTACACCGGTTACATCCAGCTCTTGGAATAAAATATTACTACAGAGACAATTTTTAAAAAGGAGAAAGAATGAAACAGGCCAAGAGAAAGAGAGTGAAAAGAAATTTCATTACTCAAGTTGTGTGTTACTGACCACATAGCAGGTTGATATGCATAAATACATCGAAGAAAACAAAACAACAAAAACTGAGATAAACTATCAGGGAAAAAGATGTCACTGAGTTTTACCTTGTCCTATGACCAGAACCATTAAGAGGATGTTCCTTCAACACAGCAATTTAACTCAATCATCCCATCATTTAATGTAAAAAAAAAATACATCCTTAGAAATATTATCTAATTTTCCTTTTAAAATTGTATATACAACAATGATTTGATAACTAAATAAGAATCCTCACAAATAAGAACATATTTGCCTGTGAAAACATAGTATCAGAAAGAGGTGACCATGTGCTTCCATGAAGATTTACAGCCTTAGAAACCTGGTGGGGCAGTAATACTCTATCTATAGGGTTGCTATGAATCACAATAGCCTCAACAGCAGTGTGCTTATTTTATTTGTGGGGATTTGGGTAAGGAAAGAGCAAGGATCTTTGAATCATCTTTGCCTCTGAAGATGTTACATGAAAGCTGAAAAACACTCTAAAACTCTATCTGTGTTTTAATTAGAAAACAGAAGAAAGATATTCTTCCCGCTCCCCATGAGTTTGTGACTAATCAGGAAAAAAAACAAGCCAGTGTGCCTTTCTTTGATCTGTTGTGACATTATACTCTGATGTGACAGACTGGCATGAAATCAGTAAAAACATGACATGCAATCCCTTATGGGACGGTGATGTAATAGACACCTTTAAACAGGGAACCTAAGGTATTCATCAGAAGAGTATGGCATAGGGCTGGGGAGGTCAAGATGCTGTTATTTGGTTGGAGGAGAAAATAAAACAGGTCTGTAATTTTTAAACAGTATTGTGTACTTTGTATTTCAGTTTGCATTTGTTTCCAATTTCTTCATGCAATCAGGTCAAGAATTTCTTGACGTGGTCATACATGAATTGGTACTATATAACAATATGTACAGCTTTTGTGTTATGTATATCAATTAAGTTGTTTTGAACTTCTCTTTTATTTACTCTCAATAAAAATTAACTTTTAAATTACATATGGATTAATTTTCAGTCGAATATTACCTCCTGAAGAAGTATGTTGAATTTATGTTCCACAAATGTTCTAATTCCTTAGATTTTAGTTACCATTGTATGAGTACTGCAACGAATTGTACTAACACTACCATGATTACCCTAATACTACTAATAATACTATTGAGTGCCAGACTATATGCCAAACCATGTAGTGGGAACTTGATAACTTACTTGTTCCTTTTAACCCAACAAAATAAGTTTTAGTATATTGTTTTTACAGGTTCAGAAACTAAAGTTAAAAGATGATAAGTAACTTGTTTCATGCCACATGGTTACAAAGTGGTGGAACACAACAACAACCCTTGAATACAAGAGAAAGTGAGTCAAAATGGTGCAGTTGACATTACTAGTTAATATTTAACAGTAGCCTGACTCTCCTTTGCATAGGCAGTTTACAATATTTGGTTTCTTGTAAGCAGGCACTCTGGAATGTTGCATTATGACAAACTGACCACTGGTTGTAGACTGAGATGGTTAAAATCAACATTACATAAATTCGTTCCCAGAACCCTTTCCAATATGACCTTATGCATAAAATTAAAAGACTAAATTAAGTGCTTTATTTGTGCAACATATGTAGGCAATTGGAGAAGAAATTTTCCAAAGTCAGAAATCCCCCCTTATAAATGTTAATATTTAAAATTATCAATTTATTTAAGTTCCCCTCTCATGAATCCAAAAATAACCCCCTCTATTCACTCCAATAATTTTCCTGCAATCCGTGCTTAATGCAGATCAGAATGATGGTGCTGTGATGACTGAAATTTGATGGCATCTTTAAATTTATTTACAACCCTTCAAAAGCTCTCCCTTGTTTATAATGCACACGCACTATTGAGCACTTCAGAACTCAAATACGCTGGAATTGTCAAATATATACCAGATTTCAAGTGTCAATAAAGAAACAAGTCTGTAAAATAGCTCGTTGGTAAATTTAATATTATTTATGTATTAGAATTATAGATATTTTTATAATATATTTTACTATAATATTAAATGAAATGTTATTAAAATGGAATTTAATTCCTTCCTACATATTGTGTGACTACTAGAAAAATTTAAACTATATATGTGACTCTCATTTGTGCCTCAAATTTTACTTCTGTTGGATAGTATTAACCTGCAAACTGTATGATTCTCAAAATTGAATTTAAGACCTTTTATAACCTGCATTGCTCCTATAAGTCTAATTCCTAACTCCAATTTTATATCCTCATTATTCTATTTCTGAATTTTATATTCCAGTGATATAAATTAGAAACTCACAAGAGGCAGTTCTTCCCTGCTCTAAAGGGTAGCTATGAGTCAGGGTGGGCCCGATGGCAATGAGTTTGAGTGATAAGAAGTTATAACTTGTTCCACTCATCCATAGTACCACAAGATTTCTCATAAATTTCCTTTTGCTCAGCTCCGTCTCTTATTTTAGATATATATTTATATCCAAAGATGCCACCTTTAATTAATTAATTATTTTTGGCAGTGATATTGGTACATAATTCACATATCATACAATTCAATAGTTTGATCACATTAAGAAGAGTTAATTAATCACCACAATCAATTTTACAACATTTTCTTCATTCTTGTGCTCATCAAATTAATTCCACATTTTCCCCAACCTCCCCTGCCATACCCTCAAGGAATAATTTATCCAGTTACTGACTCAACAGATTTGCCTATCTTAGATTTCACATAGAGAAAAAATATTAAAAACAACAACAAAAATAATCTAACAATGGTAACACAGTAAAACAGATAAAAACCTCAATTGAAAAGAAAGAAATATTAAAACTAGAGTAAATTTTAAATGGATCAACAATTAGAGCAAATGATAAGGTGTTAGCTGTTAGCCTAACTGCATGTAGAATCATTCACTTTTCAATGCCCTCACATGATAACAAGGTTACTCACATACTTAGTCTGTGGTCAGAGGGAATTCACCAGAGGTGTAATCCACTTATATTTCCCCTTCAGGTTTTTTAAGGCGAAAAACATTAAAATGGATTAAAAGGCAGTACAAATGATAATATATTACATTTTACCTTAACCATATTTGCCAAAATCAACTTTACAATGTTCTCTGTCTGGTAACAAGGCCATTCACATCCTTCAAATATGATTAGTGTGGAATCACTGGAGGCTAAACCACGTGGGGACCCTGGAAATAGGTCTTGGTCTTCCATGGTCATCCATAGCCTTCTGCAAACCAGATTCTTACAATTGAAGTTCTGAGACCATTCCCTCCTTCATATTTGGATTTTATTATTGGAAATCCTTGGATCAAACAGACTGGTGTGCTTCTTCCATGTGGACTTTTTTGATGCCTGCCTTAGATGGCTGCTTGTTTTAAGACAAGCCCCTGAGGTCAGAAGGCACTCAAAATATATGTGAGAAAGAGTTGTCTGCTCAAACTAGAATCAAACAGAGTGACATGATGGAGTAAAGCCTTTAGGATTTTACTTGTGGTTGGAGAAAGAATCAAAAAAGAAGAAACAATGGAAAACATCTATTAATAATTGGAACTTAGAGGATATGAAGTATGAATCTATGGAAATTAGAAGTAATTAAAAATAAAATAGATTACATAAAGGTTGATATCATAGGAATTAGTGAGAGGAAATAGACTGGTATTGGCCATCTTGAGTAAGAAAAGTTCAAAGTGGATGTCAGAAGAAATTTTGAAACTTGCTTTTAGTCATAGAGTAACTAATGCAAATGGAAGAAATGATGAAGTAAATAAAAGCTGAAGAGGAAATTTCAAAGAGCATCTCAGGAAAACAAAGTCAAATATTATAATGAAATTTTCAAAGACCTAGAGGTAGGAAACAAAAATGAAGATCATCCTCAGCAGATCTTAAACTGAAAGAACTCAAGGAAAAAAATCATCTCGAGTTACAATATTGAAAGATTTTATTATTGATGTTTATTTATAATTATATAATTAAATAACACATAATACTATGTCATATATAATAATAATTTTGTTATAATTTATTACTGATCTTTGGAGGATAGATTCTATGGGTAAAATATCCAATAATTCAGAAAGCATCAAAAGAAGATGGAATGAATACAGATCACTGTACCAAAAGAATTAGTCGACATTCAACTGATTCAAGAGTTAACATAAGCAAGAACCCATGGTACCGAAGGAAGGCATGCAAGCTGCATTAAAAGTACTAGCCCAAAACAAAACTCCAGGAACTGACACTAAAAGATATGTTTCAACAAGCTTATGAAGCATTGGTGCACTTGCTCATCTATGTAAAGAAATTTAGAAGATAGCTAACTGGTCAACTAATTGGAAGACCTCCATATTTCTAACCATGCAAAGAAAAACAATCCAATAGCATGTGCAAACTATGTAACAGTGTCATTGACACCATATACAAGTAAAATGTTCAATGATGATTGTAGCAGGACATTGAAATGGCACTGCCAGGAACTCATACCAAATTCAGAAAAGAACACAGAACAAGTGATATCATTGCTGATGTCAGGTGGATCTTGGCTCAAAGAGGATACCAGAAATATATTTGCTTATGTTTTATTGAGTATGCAAATGCATTTGACTGTGTTGATCATAACAAACTCTGGATAACCTTGGGAATAATGGGAATTCCAGAACACTTCCTTGTGCTCATGGGTCAAGGGTCAGTTGTGTGAACAGAACAAGGGCATGCTTATTCCAAACTCAAGTTCACTGCCACCAACTCAATGCTGACTCACAGGGAGTACTACATGATGGAAAATCAGGAAAAGCATGTCAGTGTTTTATACTCTACCATACCTATTCAACATGTATCTAGAATTAATCATCAGAGAAGTTGAACTAGATGAAGAAAATGTGGCATCAGGATTGGTGGACGTCTTATTAACAACCTTTGATACACTGAAGACACAACCTTGCTTGCTAAAATTGATGCAGACTTGAAACACTTGTTGACTGAAATCAAGGACAGTAGACTTCAATATGGATTACAACTTAAATAAAGAGAACTAGAATCCTCCCACCTGGACTAATGGTTAACATAATGATAATTGGGGAAGTGGTTGAAATTGTCAAAGATTTCATCTTGTTCAAATATACAAACAATGCTCATGGAAGCAATAGTCAAGCCAATCAGTAAATATGCTGCACAAAGCTCCTTAAAGTGTTGAAAAGCAAGGATGTTACTTTGAGGTCTAAGATGCACCTGACCCAAGACATACTCTTTTTAATGGCTTGGTGTGTGTGTGCAATTTGCATGTTGAATAAAGAGGACCAAAGGAGAATTATTGCATTCAAATTATGGCAATGGCAAAAAAAAACATTGAAAGATAATGGACTGCCAAAGAACAAAAAGATCTGTCTCAAAAGAAGTACAACGGGAACGCTCCTTAGTAGCCAGGAAGGTGATGCCTCATCTCCTGTACTTTGGCTATGTTCTCAGGAGATGTCAGTCTTTAGAAAAGGGCAGTATCCTTGGTAAAGTCGAGGGCCATGAAAAGAGGAAGATCCTCGACAAGACTAATTTGCACAGTGGCTGCAAAGATGGGTCCAAACATAGCAATTGTGAGGATTGTGTAGGACTAGGAGATGCTTGGTTTCATTGTACCTAAGAATTGGATCCTACTCTTGGCAATGCACAACAACAATGAACCCTAGAACACTGGGTGGTTTTCATTCCACAGAGTGAAGGCCTTTAAAACTTTCTTTTAAAAAACTTTGTGGGGTGGGGTTGTTGTTTGATCCAATAACTCTAGTTCAATTGTTTTAGCATATTGGAAATATTGGAAATGGTTTAACTTGTCAGTTAGCCACAGACACCAAACCATGAGTAGCTTCAATGAAAATGATAGAAATATTTACAAGTAAATGAAATATTTTTAACAAAAATTATCCTTGTTAAATATACCAGATTTTCTGGTGAAGAAAGCTGATGGTGCCCGGCTATCAAAAGAGATAGTGACTGGGGTCTTAAAGGCTTGAAGATAAACAAGCGGCCATCTAGCTCAGAAGCAACAAAGTCCACATGGAAGAACACACCAGCCTGTGTGATCGAGTGGTCCCAAAGGGATCAGTTACCAGGCATCAAAGAACCAAAAATCATATCATTGACTGCACACCTCCATGATAGGATCGCTGAAGACAAATGGGTGCATAAGCAAACGTGGTGAAGAAAGCTGATGGTGCCCGGCTATCAAAAGAGATAGTGTCTGGGGTCTTAAAGGCTTGAAGGTGAACAAGCGGCCATCTAGCTCAGAAGCAAAAAAGCCCACATGGAAGAAGCACACCAGTCAGTGCGATCACGAGGTGCCAAGGGACCAGGTATAAGGCATCATGCAAAAAAAAAAAGATATGTGTGTGTATGTATGTGTATGTATGTGTATATATGTATATGTATATATATACCATATTAAATGAAGGGGGAAGTGCAGAGTGGAGACCCAAGGCCCAAGTGTCGGCCAATGGAGATCCCCTCATAGAGGGGTTTAGGAGAGGAGATGGGTTAATTAGGGTGCAAGGTAGTGCCGATGAAGAACACAGCTTTCCCCCAGATCCTGGATGCTTCCTCCCCCCAACTACCATGATCCGAATTCTACCTTGCAGGGCTAGATAGGACAGAGGCTGTACACTGGTACATATGAGGGCTGGAGGCACAGGGAATCCAGGGTGGATGATACCTTCAGGATCAAGGGTGTGAGGGGCGATGCTGGGAGAGCGTAGGGTGAGTGGTTTGGAAAGGGGGAACTGATTACAGGGATCCACATGTGACCTCTTCCCTGGGAGAGGGACAGCAGAGAAGATGGGAAGGGAGACTCCGGATAGGGCAAGATATGACAAAATAACGATGTATAAATTACCACGGGCACATGAGCGAGGGGGAAAAGGGGAGGGAGGGGGAACAAAAAAGAGGACCTGATGCAAGGGGCTTAAGTGGAGAACAAATGCCTTGAGAATGATTGGGGCAGGGAATGTATGGATGTGCTTTATACAATTGATGTATGTATATGTGTGGATGGTGATAAGAGTTGTATGAGTCCCTAATAAAATGTAAAAAAAGAAAAGAGGAGAAAAAATGATTAGGGCAAAGACTGTACAGATGTGCTTTATACAATTGATGTATGTATATGTATGAACTGTGATAAGAATTGTATGAGCCCCAATAAATTGTTAAAAATATATATACCACATTTTCTATTATAACAGATTTTTATCTAGTTAATGTACTTTGCATATATTTAGGAAGTGATGTGAGAAGACCCTCAACAAAATTAATTGACATAGAAGTTACAATAGTGGGTTCAAGCAGAGAAACAATTGGGAGAATGACTGGACAGTGTCTTGTTTTACATAATTATGTGAGTAGGAAATGACTAGATGGCACTTAACAACCACAAGTGTCACAAGTGCAAGGATAATTTTCTAGATTCATAGAAATGGGAAGAAGTAGATGCAAAAAGGGATAAATTGTAGTCTGGGTTATCCAAGGATTGTAAATAATAAAATCACAGATCAGAGGAGGGAATTGTATTGCAATTTAAGTTCTGAGCACTCTGTTTGCAGAAGGCTATGAATGAGAGTGAAAGCCCAAAATCCATGGGTAGAGTTCCCATGGGGAGTAAGTCACAGTTGAAATCTCCAGGACCATTGACAAGGGACATGAATAACCTTGGCCTAAGACAGAGAGCATTGAAAAAAGGATTGCTTCACAGAATGCCGGATTATTAGAATAAAGCTTTCCTGTGTTGAGGGAGTACTTGAGTTGAGGCCCAATGTCCATCTGCAAACTTAATTATATATATATATAATAAGTACATAGATTTATTCCCCTCTCGCTATATATAAATATACAGGGAATCAAGGACAGATAAACCCCTCAGGGCAACAATGAGAATAGAGATAACAGGAAGATAAGGGGAAGGTGGCAGGGAGAAAGTGGGAATTGATCACAAGGATCTACATATAAACCCCTCCCATGGGAACAAACAACAGAAAAGTGGGTAAAGGATGACAGAGGATGATGTAAGATATGAAAGTAATAATCTATAACTTATCAAGGGTTCATGAGGGAGGGCAGGCAGGGGGGGAGGGGAAAAATGAGGAGCTATTATCAAGGGCTCAAGTAGAAAGAAAATGCTTTGAAAATGATGGCAGCACATATACAAATGGACTTGACACACTGGATGAATGCATGGATTGTGATGAGATGTAAGAGCCCCCAATCAAAGTATCTAAAAAAAAAGTGGATTGCTACAGATCTAGTTTGGCTGATATTAATGTTAGCATTGGTTTTCCCTTTGGCCACATTTTTAATTGTTCTCATATTTATTACTTTGTGTTTTTCCATGGATTGAGGTTTTCATGTGTATTCTTTTGCTCTTGGTGGTGGGATTTGGTATTATTTGTAATATGAAATCCAGGGTAGGTAAATTTATAGAGATAATAATTAGAATAAAAGTTCTTAGGATTATGGCAGGAGAGTTTAGGGGAAATGGGAAGCTCATAATAATGAGTACAAAATGAAGAAAATAGTCTAAAATTAATTGTGGTGAGGATTGAAAAACTTTTAAATGTACTCAAACCAATGAGAAATATGGTATGTGTGTGAACTATATTATAATCTCCCTCCACTAACATCAAGTCGATGCCCACTCATAGGACAGAGTAGAACTGCCACTGTGGGCTTCTGAGACTGCAATTGTTTACCTGAGTAGAAAGCCCTCTGTTCCTCCCACAGAACTTGCAGGTCGCAGTCCAGTCCAACACATAACCACTATACCACAGGGACTCCTGTTATATCAACAGAACTGTTAAAAAAAAAAACAAGCAAAAATAAGGAATGTTTGTAATCATTGGCTGTTATTTTGCCTACCAGCATCAGTTCATTCCCTTTTTAATAATCAAACTCCAAGTTGCTACTCTTCTTCTAGGTTTAATCTATTTGATTTGGATAATTTTGTCTAGGCTGCATGAATAGAATGTTTGATTTAAGCTGTCCTAATTAACCTATTTAAATCACCTGATAAAGCATCGAGTTCAGGCAGAAACACGTTCCCTAAATTAAGTCAATCAGGGCAAAGGAGACTTAATTTCAGAAATGTATTTGTTTCCTATGGAAATTAACTCTTGTTCTCTTTCATGTATGGGAAGGATGAACACATTGGAAATGCTACCACTCCATTGAAATTAGGTGGGGACTAGAATAGGTGTAACCCTTAACATCATAGGTGGATCCCTTAAAGAATATATAGTAGAAAAACTGCCCCGATGAAACTGAAATCAAGATGAAGCTTACACCAGTCTCCCTCCCCCCAGGACCCCCTCCCTCAACACATCTAATTCCCAATTCATTTTATATCAATGTTATATATAGCCCTGTTTTTCAAATAATTCCTTTCCCTAAGTGTGTCTTAAAATCAGAATTTTAGATACATCTGAATAGGTGTATGTGTTTCTAATTTAGTGGATTATTATCCCTCAGGCTGCTATCTATAAGGTCAGCAATTCAAAATCACCCGCTGCTCTGTGGAGGAAAAATGAGGCTTCCTACTTCTGTGAAAAATTACCATCTTGGAAACCTATAAGGGTAGTTCTCCTTTGTCCTGTAGGATCAGCCGGATGGCAGTGAGTGTTTTAGAGTTCAAAAAGGAGCCCAAGTGATGCTACCAGGTACGTATTGGACTGCTAATTGCAACTAAAGATTTCTCAGACCTCAAAATCACTGTACAGAGTCAATATGAATTAGTGTCACCTTGATGGCAGTGGTAAGGGATTTTTACACCAAGAAGAGGCTTGAAGTGTTTTAAATTATTTGAAAGCTGTATGTACAACAGGTGACAGCTATTGTGATAATTTATTGGGTTTAATCATTTTAAAAGGAGGGCAAGTTTTCATAATATTAAAGGGCAAATGCTACTTTTCTGTAAATTAGGCATTCCTAAAAGGAAAATTATTTAAATTAATTGAACAGTCTGCAAAGTCTTAGGGTGCTTATTGTATTTGGTTCATAATTTATATAACTGATAAGTACATATGGAACTCATTGCTGTCTAGTTGATTCCAAATCATAATGTCCCTACAGGTAGAGTGAAATGCTCCACAGGGTTTCCGAAAGTGAAGTGTTTGCAGAGCAGACTGCTACATCTTCCTCCCATAGCGCAGTTGATTAGTTAAAAACATGAATCTTTTGGTGAACTGACAACATTTTAATCACTGTATCATTAAGGCTTGAATTTGAATGCTCACTTCTGATTATTTTATACGAGAATGCTAAGGAGAGGGTGCAATTTTATTTTCAAAATTTAAATAACAAGATTAAGTCTCGTTTGAATTATTCTTGGAACTTTTATTTATTATCTTCAAATGTAATGTATATTTTAAACATGAATTATTATGTAAGTGTTACACTCCCAATGTTCATTGCAGCACAGTTCATTGAAGCAAACTAGTAAGAAGTTGGAAACAGCCTAAATTTCCATCAGTATAAAATTGGGTAGTAACAACTCTGGTATATACACACAGTGGAATACTCTGCATCCTTAAAATAACAGCGATGAAAAATGAAATACCTCATAATATAGAGGGATCTGAAAAACATTATGCTGAGTGAAGTGAATCAATCATAAATGAGCAAATAATGTATGAATCCACTGCCGGAGGAACAAGCAACAGGACGGGCTTGCAAGGCATCCATTCTGCTAGCCAGGGTGTCCAGACAGCCAGGTTGAGGTCCTGACTGGTCTAATGAACCATACACCATCTTCTCTAGGTATGTACCTTGAAGGTCACTTTGGTGCAGGGCTCCACATGTCAGCTGGGACTAAATTGTCAAGGGAGGGGAGGGGATGTTGACCACTAAGTGGCTGCCATGCAAAGTTATGAGGAGATCCCTCCTATGTGGTTTGACATTCGGCTGGGAAAGTCAAGTCAGGAGATGAAAAAGGGAACAGCCACAGTGCATGTCTGTTGATAGAAATAGGGGGAGGATTGTTCCAGGGGTGG